>NC_069138.1:13369275-13604275 GCF_026914265.1 Mya arenaria | reverse complement strand
AGGCAAAAAAGATAATACAGTGGCATATTCATGATCAGCAAGCAATACTATCTTTTTGGTCACCAGGTATCCAAATTTCTCCAATGGTTCGATGAAATAGCAATATTATTAATTAGAACTCCGGATACCAATCGTAACAACTCGGCCAACTTTGGCAAGCTTCGGGAATGACTGTTCGATAATGGCCAATGGTTTCCGATACCGTAAAGGGTAAGGTATTAAAAGCATGCTATATCGATGTATTTGATTTCTCTAAAATCACCGTAAATTTGAAATGACATTGTCAAGCTTTTATACTCTTTATACCTTAAAAGATCATGAATTAAAGACATGCTATATCGATGTACTTGATAAAAAAGATCATGGAATATTTGAAATGACAAGCTTAATTATACACCAAATACCTTAAAATATCATCAGTCAAAGGCATGCTATATCGATGTATTCGATCAGAAATCCATCAGAAATCGTTGAACTTCTGAACAGATAAAATAACTGCGATCCTCTTTATTACTTCAATTGTATGCAAACTATTGTACGAAATATCATTTTTATATAGAAATATTATTTTTGTACCCAATATTTTTTACTTAAAATGCAAACTATAAAATTACTGTCAGAAATTTAAGACCTTTAATTAACATGTGCAAGATGTAATTATTAAAGTAATGGGGAATGAACCATTGATTGAAGATATGAAGAAATGGCGGTAATGTTAAACAGGAAGAAAAAAAAGTAGGAATAAATGTAAGAAGGGAAGGAAAGACAGGTGGAAGAAAATATAAGAAAGAAAGGAAAGGACGGTGTTAGGACATCTTAATTAAAGAAGGGTAGGAAATAAAACTGGAATGAAATGAAAGAAGGGAAGGAAATAAAACTGGAATGAAATGAAAGAAGGGAAGGAAATAAAACTGGAATGAAATGAAAGAAGGCGGAAATGTAAGAAGGGTAGGAAATAAAGGTGGAAGGAAAAGTAAGAAGGAAAGGAAATAAAGGTCGAAGGAAATGTAAAAAGGAAAGGAAATAAAGGAGGAAGGAAATGTAAGAATGAAAGTAAATAAAGGTCGAAGGAAATGTAAAAAGGAAAGGAAATAAAGGTGGAAGGAAATGTAAGAAGGAAAGTAAATAAAGGTCGAAGGAAATGTAAGAAGGAATGGAAAGAAAGGTGGAAGGAAATGTAAGAAGGAAATGAAAGAAAGGTGGAAGGAAATGTAAGAAGGAAAGTAAATAAAGGTCGAAGGAAATGTAAGAAGGAAAGGAAATAAAGGTGGAAGGAAATGTAAGAAGGAAAGTAAATAAAGGTCGAAGGAAATGTAAAAAGGAAAGGAAATAAAGGTGGAAGGAAATGTAAGAAGGAAAGGAAATAAAGGTCGAAGGAAATGTAAGAAGGAATGGAAAGAAAGGTGGAAGGAAATGTAAGAAGGAAATGAAAGAAAGGTGGAAGGAAATGTAAGAAGGAAAGTAAATAAAGGTCGAAGGAAATGTAAAAATGAAAGGAAATAAAGGTGGAAGGAAATGTAAGAAGGAATGGAAAGAAAGGTCGAAGAAAATGTAAGAAGGAAAGGAAAGAAAGGTGGAAGGAAATGAAAGAAGGAAAGGAAATAAAGATGGAAGGAAATGTAAGAAGGGAAGGAAAGAAAGGTGGAAAGACATCTACGAAGGAAAAGAAAGATAGGTCAAAGAAAATGTAAGAAAAAGATGGTTGAAGGACAGAAAGGAAAGAAAGGTGGAATGAAATGTTAAATTGACATAAAAGAAAGGTAGAAGGAAATTTTAGAAGGAAATAACCAAATGATAGGAAAGATGAAAAAAAAAATGAAAAATTGTGCAACCATTTAATAATTGTATTGGATAAACGATGGTATTGTTTATTTTTATTTTAATTCGGAAACAATGAAATAAAAAATGAAAAGGCTAATACTGAATTGGAACGTATTCTGCGACAACCAGATTAGGAACTGTAAATGAAAAGAAGTATTCAATTAAACTTTTAATTTAAAGACAGAAAAAAAGAAAGAAAAGAAAGAAAATAAGGAAAGGAGAAGGTACTTGAAGGAAAAGAAATTGAACAGAGGAAAGGAGAGGGTAAACAGAAAATACCGAAATATTAAGAAAAATGAAGGTAAATGGGGAAAAATAACGAAAAACGAAATAACTGCTGAAATTGTAAACTATGTGGTACTTCAGTTAGTAAGTTTCAATGCATTGTACACATTAATACCAAGTTTATGACATTTTTCGACATTTATCTTTTTTTCTTGCAAATTGATCATCTGGTGCACACTTGCTTTAAAGCGCTACCTAACAAATTTATAATGACGGAATAAATACCCACTATGTACCCATTGTGTGTGCGGAGGGACGGACGGGTTTTCCAAAATAATGTTAATGTTTTTTTTTCTTCTTAAAAAATCCCATAAAACGTGTATTTTATACATGTTATTTTTTTAATAGAAAACATAAATCCTAAATAATCTCCAAATCCTAATGACCCCCCCCCCCCTAAACACCCGATTGACGGACGGATCGACGGATCCGTCCGTCCGACACACAGACAGACACACAGGCAGACACACAGACAGGCAACATGACAGACAGACAGGCAGACATACAGACGTCCATTTTTTGTTATCTAATAATGATATCGGGTCTTATTCTCACCTATCCCTCTAACAGGTTTCGTATCTGGCCTGTGGCTGACGCGAGTCGCGCTATAATGTGGCGCCAACTCAGGGAAGCGTGACGGGTCGACGTAACTCTCGCGCTTAATCGTATTTTCCGTAAACCGGATGTTTGGTAATATGCCAGGTTTCTTGACGTAGTCGTATTTTTCTTGGTGCTTGCAGGAAAAATTCACAAGACCTGTTTTAAAAGATGCATATAATTGGAACAAGACAAAAATAGCATAACATAACATAATATTTACATGTAGCTAAAGGCCGCCAGCCTAAAATACAGGACGATTGTTCAGAAGATTGTAAAAGTTAACAACGTTGTTACCGTCATTGTTGTTAACTTTCCAATATTAATAAAAGCTGCACTCTCACAGATGAGATATACCGTTTTTACAACTAAAAAATATTACTGATATATAATGAGCCTGTTAAAAAGCAATTTATTTTTAGATTAATACTGACCTATATGGTGCACCATAGATGGGTATCGCTGTGACTTCCGGTCTAAATCTGGGTTCCAAATTAGGTATGACTGAAATGAATGGTATAAACAGTCCTGTGAAACATGTATGAAATATATGAAAGAAACCACTTAATTTTATATTTCCGCTTTTGTTTTGATATTAATGGTTTTCTCTTTAACATATTTAAACGGGAAACTGATCAGTCTGTTTGTCATGATGTAAATGGCCATTGGTGTTTCAGATATTCAATACTTTAAAGTGACACCCTTATTCGAAATCAATACATACACATGTATAACAAACATTAACGTTAACTGATAAACTACTTACTAAATAATGCATTTATGGAAAATATTTTTTTTAATAATAACAATTTTGTAACACTGTATTTCATAAAAGAACAACCGATTTTTGTACATGATTGGTGAATGCTAAAATGATATACTGTCACTGATAGTCTCGTCAGCCGTAAGGTAGAACTACCGTGTTTATTGCACATTTCTTTCAAATTTAACTCGGCTTCCTTCATAAGAACCATTGTTTTCGACATTTATTCATCCTTTTTGGAATATTAAACATATATCATACATAAAATATATATCATACAAATTTGTCTATAACCAAATTTATTACCAAAAACGTTGTTAACGAATAGTATGTCTTTTGTTTGATGTTAAGTCTTAACTCAGTATTTATACCTACTGTCCCTGGCGGGGCATGCGGTTGACCCCACCCCCATTTGGTACGTGCGATATTTAATTAGGACTAAATGTGTGGTAGGCAGGAACCCAAAACAATATTCGGTATGCAAACTAGCAAAATAGTTGATTAGTCATTCTAAAGCCGTATTCTGGTTGAAAAAACATCAACAACATGGCACGCAATGGCGGGGGTGGGGGATGGGTAGTGGGATTTCATCCTCAACCATTGGCAAGCTCTTGCACGTTTGACTCATGCATGTGGTGGCGTGTTCGAGCCGCATGTTGAGCGAACGTTTATTGATTCATTTCTCTCATATGTACACTATTTCTAGAAAAAATAGGATGCAAAACAGAAATAATATACTTACCGAGGTGCTGGGGATATTCTGATGGTTGAGACCGACCGGATGTGGATTCCCTCGGCGCGTAGGCGACAGGACCCGCAACTCTGGCCTGCTCCGCACGCCCTTAAAATCGCGGAAGTCGACCCGAGTAGTCGTCCTTGGACGGTGGTACTTCCGGGTGAAAACGTTCGTCATAGCGGATTATTCTTTTCCTCGCAAGTGGACCGAAAACTATAACGATTGGATTTAAGTTATTTATCTTATCCTGCTTCCCGGAACTTGTCACACAGCGCTCACTCCTTTCCAAATCAGTTAAGGCCTAGTTCAATTCTAAATCAAATTGAGATTGAAATGTGTTTGGGAAAATAAGAAAATGTAAAGATGCGTTCAACTTGCAAATGAAACAAACTAATGAATGACGTCTAAAGTTGCTATGACAAAACTTCGTGACGTTATGACGTCACAGCAAACGTCACAATGGCGTCCGAATTGTTACTTTCAATGGTGACATACATGTACAGTCACGGTGGGTGAATTAGATAATTTATTTACGAGTTCTAGAAGGAACATGTAAATCGTAGGTAAACATTTCCACTGTCTATACATCAGTGTGTCGATTTTTAGCATCCTCGGCACTCCAGCGTATTCATAACTTACTTGATAAAGGTTACCGGTATGAACACGCTGGGTGCCGAGAATGATTTTTAGGAAAAAGCCAACACAAAGTCAACTTGGGAGGAAAACTGCGCCCGGTGTTGGGCTCGAGTTGTGGAGTTGCTGCTTGTGGAGTTTTGTGCTGTTCTTCCAGGTTTCTTGTTTGTGATTTTATGTTCTATGTCTTTGGCGTTTACCCAGTGCCATTAAATCGGGTTTATGGTTAAACTTTTTGCTACTTAGCTTGTTTCTGTAGCTTTTCGCATAAATATCGAACCGTCGAGCACCGTAACACTAGCAATGGCGCTCTAACAAACTGAGCTTTACGTACGGCTGCTTCTTACCCATACAGAACTACACTCCTCCCCCAATTAACTGAGGCACTTCTACCGTTTACCGCTGTCATCCTTTAAGTAATGTTTGCAGATAAGTGCGTCCAGTGTGGGGCTCGAAGCCACTACCGTCGGAACACAAGCACGCACGGCACTCTTACCAATTTAGCTTACCGGGATGCTGATTCTTAACCAACCTTAAAGCCAAGGCGGCCTCGATTAAAACTTAGTTATAATTAGACGCCATGAAGTTAATTCTTAAAGATTAAGGAAGGGCGAAGAGAGTGAAACAAATGAGCCCCTTCGTAATCATTAAGATTTTACTTCAGTTCATTTAACTGACTTCCTAACTGACAACCTCATTGGTTGAAACATTGTGAACGCAAATTCTGACGCAGGGAGTGTGTATCGGATGGGTGGCTGTAGGCGGACCTTTAAGCACCCGTTAAATTGAAAATCTTAATACTTAGTACTTAATTATTGTCTGTCTGCAATTCCATTGGCTGTAAATGTAGGTTAATGGTGTATGGTGGGCTTAAGCTTTCACCGTGGTCGTTCACATTTGTTTTCGCATAATGTTTCTGCACGCTCAAATTGTATTATGATTATATTATAAATATACTTATAATGTATTTGATAATTTTAATTATATAAAAAGTTATTTTCTTGTGTTTAATAGAAGGTTGAAGCGACATGACATTGGCTGATTATTTAAAGTGACTCTCTTATTCAAAATCTATACAAACACATGTATAACAAACATCAATTTTGACTGATAACCTTTAACTACTTACTAAATAATGCATTTATTGAAAAAGTTAACTACTGATAACAAGATTGTAACCGTGTATTTAATAGCAGAAATCTCAAAAATATTAAATGATTGGTGAATGCTAAAATATTTAGTTTGGTCTACTATAGTCTCATTGGGTAGAAATACCGCGTTTTATGCTCATTTCTTTCAGAATAAACTCGGTATCCTTCATAAGAACCATTGTTTTCGACATTTATTCATCCTTTTTGGAATAATAAAACAATTATTAATTGTGGTAAATCTTATCTGGTAGTAAGAGTGCATCTTTAAATGCACATAAACAATGGCAAACACATATCAATATATGCATACACAGTAATAAAGTAAACAATATTCATCTAAGTATAATAAGGTAATAATAGCATACATATATATGAGTAAAGAATAGTATAGTCCATAATCCCAGTAAAACCCCAACATTTCATGACCTTGATAAACAGCAATTAATTAAACCAAGAAAGAAAAACGAATTATACACATGAATAATAATTATGAGTGCAGTATTGAAACGTTTGTTATATTGTTAGTAGAGGGCCTGCTAGTATGCGATGAGATATATGGGTATTAACTACTTAAAGGGACTCGCCCATGGTTTGTAAAATGCACTATTTCTTTCTGACGAAAAGTGTTGCAAGTCATTAGACGTGTTACTTAAAACTAATATCTGACAGCTGGAACCCTTCAGCAAATTTTGACATTTGCATATCGTTTGAATACCACAATTTTCATTAGCATTAACCTACGGCTTTCAACGATTTCGTTATTGCGTGATTGGTTGGTTGAGATTATCACGTGATGTTATCAATGTATTGTTCTAACGTCAAAATATCCATATCTGTCTTTAAAGTCCTTGTGGCCTAGTGGTTACAGCTGCAGTTATCTAACTGTTTCTTCACTTTACCGGCGTAGGTAAATCCACAATAGTTTTTATATTCTTATTATATTTTTTGAAATTTCGATGTCATAGAGTAAAATAATGATAAAATAGGAGTTTTCAGATGCATTATCGGGAAAACTTATTTTTGGGTCAAGAGTTGAGCGAGTCCCTTTAAATTTCATAGTTATCCAAAATGTATGTTAAAAATGTATAGATAAAAAACAATACAACTCTGGCATACACTGTGACCAAAACCCAACGGAAATTTAACACAGAAAGGAAAATTTCAATATGTGATTATGTTGCAAAATAACTGATTTTAAATTCTTCAAGATAAACGTGTTACAGTTCATTTTGTCTGGCACTCTTTAGATGCCAGTCATCTCCGACTTCTTGATCGTTGTTCCCTCTCTGGACTCGTGTTTGGCGGACATAGGATCCAGCTTACTGTCAAGTGAATCGAGGAACTCGAGCGAACTTCTCGTGTCTCGATAGCGCTTAAATGCTGCCCCTCCATGACGAGCGGTATCCTTGCTGTACCAGTATTTGCCGCACTTGGATTGAGCGTAAGTACGACCCCGATACCTCCCCAACTTGGGGGCTTCTTTTTTAATTGTTTTCCACAGGGCATTTACAACTGAAATGAAAAAACTCATATGATATATACGTAAAGTACGAAGAGCGCTCGTATAAGCAATGATTTACACGAATACGTTTGGGAAAGTTGAAGCGGAGTTCCTAAACAAAGCAAACCACCCATCACATTATCATTTAAAAGTGATTTATGCGTATGAAGATATCTTATTTCTTGTCAAAAAAACATCATTGACTGTATTTACCAAAGACATCATTTTTAATTTCATGTATGTTTTCTAAACAGCAGCGAAGAGAAAATATAAAATGTAACAGAACTAAACAAACCATCATCATCGTTTCCACCACCACCTCCCCCTCCATTGCCGCCCTTGCCCCCACCTCTAGATCCACCATCGCCTCCTTCATTTTCACCTCGTCTACCTCCACCTCCTCCTCTCAAAGTCCCACCAGCGTTTGCAGACGCCTGTGGCTCTGATGTGGCTTGCATCATTTGTCTCTGTAAATCTTCATATGTGTTCATTCCGCATTTCTCGGTGACGAGAACTGGGTTCAACTCCTTTGCAGTTTGAAAGTCCTGTCTAGCCAAATCGGTGTTTCCAAGAGCTGTGTTTGCCAGGCATAAGCCGATGTGTGATGTGGTGTGGGTCAGGCATAATTCGATGGCGTTTTCATAATATGATTTTGCTGATTGGAAATCGCCTTTCTTCAGGTAAATGCGTGCAAGGTCATGAAATAGCCAGCAAAGTTCAGGATCGCTCAGGTCGCCCCCCCTGTCGCACGATGGCAATCGATTTTTGGTAGTGTTCCGCAGCTGTCTCATTGTAATCTTTCATACTGAAAAAGTCACCAAGTCTTTTGAAACACTGCCAGTTCCTTGGAAACCTAATTGTTAGATTACGGAATATTTCGACAGCTCTGTCCAATGTGACGCCACAATGACATTCATGTTCCGCCATTGCAAGCTCTTTTTGAAAGCCATTGCTGACCTGCGCAGCTTTTTGATAGTCTTCAAGTCCATTCGTTGCTTGTCCGAGGATGAAATAAGACTTCGCTCTCCACATAAGCGCCTGATAGTTGTTAGGATTCTGTCTGAGAACATTTGTGAAAATCTCTGCCGCACCTGCTTTATTACACCTATTAAACATCAATGCTCCTGACAGAAACGACATGATTGTTTGTAATTTGCTTGATGAACTGCGCAGTTTTTAATATTACTTCCTGTTTATGTCAGTCTGGACCCACGTGATCTGAATCGCGCGATTGCTTGATACTTGGTAAAACTTCTTCAAATGAGACGGGAAATAGTTAGCCGTAACTGCCTGCTGTTATTCGGTGGAAGAAACGTCAACAGATCACTTAACAAGGCCCTAAATAATTATTTCTAGTGATTTGAAATATCGCAAGTCATGCGTTAGGTAAATAAAATAAAAGGAGAAAAAAGAAATAAACACACATTCCGGATGTGTCGTGCAGTATCTGAAACGGGTCGTAAACTGGTACAAAATCAATCGAAGCCGACTATTGATTAAGAATAAACTTGTTTACTGTTTTGGAAGACGACTGCGATTTATAGGTGCATGTACATATGCGTTGTATTTTTTAAGTTTGTGTGAAGTGGGAAGGAAGAAAAACCTGGCACCATATGGCTAATTGACTTGGAATGTATTTAACTAAGAAGCCGTTTGGTTATACATGTACATAATAAATTATATATATTGTGATAGCCTCGGCGCGTAATTTGACTTCAATATAACTGATAATAACAACAAATTATGACAATTGGAATTAATAAACTGTCTCCTTGAATCAAGGGACATAATGGTTGTATCGTTTTTTTTTTGTCTCGACCAGCCTTTACATGATAGCTTGTTTTTCGTTTCTTGTTTCACAACTTTTTAAGACCGAAAAACGAAAAACAGTATAAATTAATCTTTTACTTGTTTTGTATTCCGAGGGGAAAATTAAAAAAAGTACGGAACAATCCTACTAACTGGTTTTCTATTCAGTCATAAGGAAAACGAAAAATGATTTGTATTCTCCATTTTCTTTTATAAAAAACAACAACAAATACAGTGTATACACAGATCATTCATATCTTTAGTCTTTTGTTATGTCGCCCGAGTTATAGACACATCCATATAAAAAAATCTCCCATCCCCGCGTTTTTTAACGTTTTATCAACGATTCAATGTTTTACAAATCGTAACATATCATTCAGATGAATCATGGATGTAAACAAAGTAAGGAAACAATTTTCACGGTAATTAATTGTGATAGCTGGTGATGGCGGAGTGCAAAAGGTCAAGGCATTGTGATAGCTGGTGTTGGCGGAGTGAAAAAGGTCAAGGCATTGTGATAGCTGGTTTTGGCGGCGTGCAAAATGTCAAGGCATTGTGATAGCTGGTTTTGGCGGCGTGCAAAAGGTCAAAGCATTGTGATAGCTGGTTTTGGCGGCGTGCAAAAGGTCAAGGCATTGTGATAGCTGGTGATGGCGGCGTGCAAAAGGTCAAGGCATTGTGATAGCTGGTTTGTCAGTGTGCAAAAGGTCAAGGCATTGTGATAGCTGGTTTTGCAGCGTGCAAAAGGTCAAGGCATTGTGATAGCTGGTTTTGGCAGCGTGCAAAAGGTCAAAGCATTGTGATAGCTGGTTTTGTCAGGGTGCAAAAGGTCAAGGCATTGTGATAGCTGGTGTTGGCAGCGTGCAAAAGGTCATGGCATTGTGATAAATGGTTTTGGCAGCGTGATGTGCAAAAGGTCGAGACATTGTGACAGCCTTTGCGTTGACATCGGTTTAGTGCAGAATGTCAATTGTGCATAGTCAATGCATTGTGGTAGCCTTGGTATTGACATCGGTGGCGTGCAAAAGGTAACGCAAAAGGTCAAGGATGTTAAATAAGTGACAAAAACTACATTATAAAAGTTCGTTAAGTATGAATGTTTGCTCTATATAGATATTAACTTCGGAAGAAACCAAATCGCCATATCTTAAACTTGAGCTAGATATTTTGCAGACAAATATTCTGACCAAGTTTTGACAAAAATAGTTGAATTTATGACGTGTAATGATTTTCCTAAGATGTGACCTAGAATTTGACCCAAGATGACCCATATTCATATATATTCAAGATAACATGCCGACAAATAGTCTGACCAAGTTTAAATACCATTGGATAAAAACTCTTGATTTTATTACATAAAATGAAGCTTAAACGCAGAATTGTTAACGCACGCCCGCCCGTTTTTCGCCATTTTATAACCCTTATTTTTTCGATGAAAAATCCGGCTTAAAAGTGACACTGAACATGCTGGAAGGATGCTAAAAATGTCAATCTCCACTCTTGTGGAGATTTTAACCGAGTTAATTAAACATCGTTCCAGCTGCTTAAGGAGCCATGGAATGGACATAAAAATGCTAAAAATGGATTTCTGTCATTTAACATGAAGGTATGTGGAGTTTTGCCCGTTAACAGTGACCTTGAATGTATGTTTTTTATCCTTTAACAGTGATTTTTAAGGTATGTGGGTTTTTGTCCTTGAACAGTGACCTTGAAGGTATGTTGTGTTTTGTCCTTTAACATTGACCTTGAAAGTATGTGGTTTTTTGTCCTTGAACAGTGACCTTGAATGTATGTGGACTTATGTCCTTCAACAGTGACATTGAAGGTTTGTGGTTTTCTGTCCTTGAACAGTGACCTTTAAGGTATGTGGACTTATTTCCTTGAAGTGATATTGAAGGTTTGTGGTTTTCTGTCCTTGAACAGTGACCTTTAAGGTATGTGGACTTATTTCCTTGAACAGTGACATTGAAGGTTTGTGGTTTTCTGTCCTTGAACAGTGACCTTTCAGGTATGTGGACTTATTTCCTTGAACAGTGACATTGAAGGTTTGTGGTTTTCTGTCCTTGTGACCTTGACCTTTCACCTTGTTCTTGACGGCAAGTGGATCTATGTCCTGTAACTGTGACTGGCTTTGAAGGTATGTGTAATTCTGTCCTTTAACAGTGGCATTCAAGGTATGTTCAAGGTATGCTGATTTCTATCCTTTAATAATGACGTTAACCTTGAAGGTATGTTTATTTCTGTTCTTTAACAGTGACCTTGACTTGAAGGTTTGTTCTATTATGTCCTGTAACAGTGACATTGATGGTATGTGGATTTCTGACCTTTGACAGTGACATTGATGGTATGTGGATTTCTGACCTTTGACAGTGACATTGATGGTATGTGGATTTCTGACCTTTGACAGTGACATTGACCTTGAAGATATGTAGATTGCTCTCCTTCAACAGTGACCTTAACCTCGAAGGTGTTGTTAAATTAGCACATTGATTTTTTTTTGGTGCACATCTTTGCCAAGTTATATTAAAATTGAACCAATGTTTGAGGAGTTATGGAGCAGACAAAGACTAATTGTGAACTAATTTGCAACTACAAACCCTTCTCAAAAATGACGGTTTTTACAAAAATGCGCTTAAAATCCAGAAAAAAATGCTTTTAACAAAGAAGAAATGCGCTTAAGTGCATTACTGCACTTTCAACGCAGAAAAAAATGAGCCTTTAACGCAGAAAAACTATGCCTTTTATGCAGAAAAAAATGCGCTATAGTGCATTGATGCACTTTTAGTCCAAATTAAAACGCTTTTTTGCAGAATAAATGCGCTTTAGTCAGAAAAAGTGCACTTATTCCAGTTTTTAATTCACTCGGTCAAAAAAATATTATAATACAGTGCCAATACCGCTGTGTTTAATGCAGATTTAATGTGCATTTAAACACACTTTTTGGGAAGGGTGTAAATGCTCCCCGATTTTTATCTGGAAGCATAACAAAGCAAATGTTTGGTAAAAGAACAACAAAAGTCCACAGATAACAAGACCAATGTATTTCCAGTCATCACCAATCAACAACTAAATTTAACAGCCTTTTATAAACTTAACACATTATCATGTATATGAAACATTCAATCAATTACAATATTGTACTTCAAATAATTAAAATACATTCTTTATCACATGCATTAGGAATGATTTTCATACAAAACATGAAAGACAAGGTATTGTCAGTAAGGTCAGGAATTTTATTTAACAAAATTATAAAAACGTTTTGAAACAAGTGTGATATTTAATTTACAAAATTGATAATAAAATATTCAAATCTTTTTGAGTAAAAAACAATAAAAAAAAGTCAAAATAATTGTATAATTTCTACTTAGTGTGAAAGATAGGGAAAAAGAGACCAAATTTAATCTTTATAAAACTAAGTATTTTTTTTTCTTACTCTCCTCATTCGAATGCCAAAATAGATGTTTAACAATTAACTTGAAATGGTACACAACACACTTCAAACACGAGTTACACGATGATAGTCAATCTTTTACTATAAAAATAACATCATACTACTATATATAATGGTGCATGGTAACCTTCCCCAAAATATATGCTATTACTCTGTTTACGATTGGAGCTATAAATACATTTAATAATACAGGCACTATCTACATGCAACATTTTCAAAACCATAACCAATCTTATAAGATAACGATGCCATTTATTTAAAATGAGGACATTTTTCTTACTAGGTGGGTATTTTAAGGACAAATGAAGGGTTTTAATATAATTGTTTGAACATCAGTCAGTAGTCTGTTTACCAACCAATATGTGTGTATATATACGTACATCGAATTAGGTTGCAGACGACAGATTAAATATATCTATTTACCCGAATCACTATGACAATATTCTGGTCTATTATGGAATGCTATATCTACATAAACTAACATATTTGAAGAGCACTTCAAGTAATTAGAGAGCTCTGCAAATAATTAGAGAGTACTTCAAATAATTAGGAAACTCTTCAAATAATTAGGGAACTCTTCAAATAATTAGAGAGTACTTCAAATAATTAGGAAACTCTTCAAATAATTAGGGAACTCTTCAAATAATTAGAGAGTACTTCAAATAATTAGGAAACTCTTCAAATAATTAGGGAACTCTTCAAATAATTAGAGAGTACTTCAAATAATTAGGAAACTCTTCAAATAATTAGGGAACTCTTCAAATAATTAGAGAACTCTTCAAATAATTAAAAAGCTCTTCAAATGATTTGGGTTTTCAGCCTCAATGATGAATTTTGTTCTCATTAAGAGAATGTATAGTTAAACATATAGGGTTAAAGTCAGGGTTTAAAAAGGACAGGGTGCTGCAGAAAAGAAACAGGGAGCTAATGACGGATTTAAGGTCACAGTTGTTCTGAATGAAAAAGACATAAATATTTAAAAAAAATGACCAACAAGTGTTAGAAATGTGTTAACTTAGCTGCTTTTAACTGCCATATACTATTAGATTAAGTTTGTAAGTATTTGTAACCATGTAAGTTATTTAAATAAAACAGTTTGACTATCTTCATCATTTAATTCTAAGAAAGCAGGACTCCATGAAGGTAGATTTGGGAGCTCGCAATAAAGGCCAGGGTCCAGCACCCTCCCATGAAGGCAGATTTGGGAGCTAGCAATAAAGGCCAGGGTTGAGCACCCTCCCATAACTCTTTAGCTTCAACTCTATAAACATTGAAATTGAATTACTTCTTTGTTAAGACATGATTAAAAATATTTCAAAATAATATATATTATAAATATAGTAGATACAGATGTAATGTACAACTGATTTCTGTACAAGAGATCAAATTATATGCAAAATATATATACATGTACACGAACAAATATATAATCAATATATTTAATTATTATAATAAGATATACTGTAAAACTGCGATCGTTCGAACAAGCAGTCGTTCGAGAACCGGCGTTCCCTCGAGGTCGGAGCTTGGTCCCGAACTTTTTCCTTCTATTTTCATATAAAATAAACCTACGCTGCATCGAAACCTAATTATGTCGAGGAGTCGAGCAATATTCTTGGTCCCAAGTACACAAATCATGCACAAAACCTTATGGCTCCCTCGGGTCATAATTTCATACTTTTTTCCGAACGCATGTTCCAAAATAAACAAACAATTGCTAGGTATTTAAATTTTCGCAAGTTGTAAAAATTGCAATGACAGTTGAAAGGCAATTTATAAGGTGTGAACAACCGTTTAACAATGTTAACGCATGACCGATATTAGTTGATATGGGCAGTTTAGGACATAATAATGAGAAGTTAATGACGAGCAGTTAATTGTGAGAAATGTAAATGAGTAATAAAAATATGAATAAACACTACGATATCGATCCAGCATTGGAATCTCTGAAAATATTTCCTTTTTGTCACTTTGCTTTGCAATATGGCTATTTGGTAAAATTTTTTACTGATTTATTGATATTTCTTTTACATTTTATATTTAAGTATACATAAAGTAAACGACAGCCTTTGAACATATCAGCGATTTCCACAACGCAACACATAATCGTTGTCTTAGTAAACAGACTACTTCATACTTGAAATACACTGAAATATATTTCATAACAGACTGGAGAATTGAAAATCGGGTTGTTCGAAACATCGGTTCCCTCGAGGTTTAGGCTCGGTCCCCGGCGACTTCGAGCGATCGCAGTTTTACTGTATATGCAATACAACAAATGTTACAATTTGTAATGAACACAACCTTTTCATACATCGTAATATTATTGTTAAGTGGAAGAATAATGCCTTATTTTAATCGTTCATAACAAATGTAAGGCAACAATTACATAATCACATGGAAAAATATGACATTCACTACCAAAACATTCAGTTCAAAGAACAGTTTGCCACAAAGATATATTTTTTTAACTCTGTAAAACTGATACAAGACGTTTTTATTGCAGCTAATGTGACATTACAAAAACAAACAAACAAGAGCACTGCCGATTATCCCATATAGTGACATCACTTCCTGTTTCTTGATTTCACCATTCTTACGTCAAATGGTGACATCATTGAGTTTTTACTATTGCATGATGGCATCATTCTCTTTTGTCGCATGGTTTCATGATTTCCTGTACATTGATCATACAATCATAACATTGACATAAATTTTGTCAAAACGACATCATTGAGGCGTTATCACATCAAATAAATTATTATTACATTATGTCATCACTCCTGTCACTATGACATCACATCCAAATTGCTATGGCGACAATTACTGAAGAAGATAATAAATGAAGAGTAACTGGATAACATGAAAACATCAGTTCATGCCATGATGACATCACTTCCTGTGAGACAGATCACTATGGCAACTGGAGAAACTTTTATATGAAGAGTTACTTGACATGCGTCTCCTCATGTAGGTGGGTAGGATGGTCATCTTTGTATGGGGACACACTTCCAGGATTGGCTCATTGGTCCACAGTTGCTAAAAAAAATAAAAAATAAGTTGACCTTTAGCTTACAAGTATAGACAATAACAATTAAGAAAAATATTCTTTGATTAAATGTTTTTCTTCTTTTTTCACAGCAACTGAAATGTTGAACAAAAGTGGTGACAATACAAATGTTAAGCATTAATTGAAGTAAATGGTTCACATCTGCAATAAGGCAATATTAGCTGAGGCAGTGTATGATTTTTTTTATAAACTCTTTCCAACTGACGAAGCAGATGAGTAAAACACTAATGTTTCAGGCTATAAACAACACAAATTTAAAAAGCTTTTAAATAGACAGTAATCAAAGGAATTATAATGTGGAGCGACTGCCAATCCTCGTCTGTTATTGTTTTTCCCAGCCAAACAAGGGGAATAACTTGACAACTACTAAAGCAAGAGTGATGTGCCTTGATTCATGTATGTGCATTGTCTCTTGTAATTATATGCACCAAATTTCATATCAATACTTTCAACAGATTTTGATTTATGGCCAAAGATATGCACAGCGCCAGAGATGCAAATGCTTAAAATGATACCTTTTTTAACAGCTATGACTATACCTTGACAAGTTTTCATTGAAAAATGGACAAGCAGATACTAAATTAAAACACATCAATATATTAACCTCATTCTCGTGTTTTCTCCACTTTAAAACAGCTTCGTCGTCCCCGAACGAACCCGAGAAACTGATTATAAGAGGCTCGTTTTTGCAACTGGAAAGAGAGATTCATCAATAGGAATTTTTTTTATAATGTACATTTAGAAGGATGCTAAAAGCAAGCCCGAATTACATACTTATGAAAAATATATCTGAATTTGAACTAAGTTAACTTTTATTTTTTCAATGATGTAAAATCACACATCTTTGACACTTAACATATTAACACATTCAATTTGTTAAAGGGGCTGTACTCCGTATGACGAAATAGTGAAAAAAAGAAAATTGTGGAAAACTGACATAAACTTGGCATCAATGAGTAAATTTATTTGCTGAAGTTTTTTTGTATTTTTCCATTAAAAAAGATTACTAGGTATGTCTACCTAGTAGAATTCATTCCTAATGCATGATTGACTAGTCATTGTCATCATGTGATATTACCAAGTTAGGTACATAGCTTAAATATTCCAAGCACTTAAGGTAAGCCTTCGTAGCACATTGAATACAACACTGGACTGCAATTTTGGCAACACTGGTTCGAACCCGGTCTCCGAATTGATTTTTTTCATTTACATTTTGGTATTTTCTTTACAATTACGATATCAAAGAGTAAAACATTTAATTAAATAATTGTCCTGAGATTCCTAACAGAAAAAAACTTTTTGGTGCCAATCTGGTGTACAGTTCCTTTAAGGTCAAGGTTAACTTAAAATCTTGTTAAGTTCAAGGTCATCTTAATATCATAATGTTGAGGTCAAAGATATCTTAATTTCAAAGACAATATCAAAACTAAATCCCTACCAATTTGGACTTTCCAAGAAAATGCATTTAAAGAACTAGATCACTAATCAAACCTGGTTGCCAGGAGATACTTGATTGGCTTGTCAGAGATCTTCATCTTGGCCTCCATGTTCAAGTCCACATTGTAAAGTAGGTCACCTTCACTGCCTGTAATACAAAACTAATGTTCAGAGTAGAATGAAACAGTATTTAATGCACCATTAAAATATGTAGTGATGTCTATACAACTTTGAATTACAAATCTTAAGTAAAGTTGATAATTATGACAATGATTGATGATTATGATGATGATGAGCATGTTGTTATTGTTGTTGTCAATGATAATGATGATAATGGTGGTGGTGGTGATGATGATGATGATGATGATGATGATGATGATGATGATGATGATGATGATGATGATGCTGATGACACCGACCATGACGATATGATGACAATGAACATTGTTCTTGTTGCTGTCAACATTAGTGGTAGAGGTGATGTTGATGATGCTAATGATGATTATGGTGCAGTTCTTGTTGATTTTATTTTTGTTGATGATGATGATGATGATGGTTGTTGTTTTTGTTGATGATGATAAAGATATAAGAAAAGTAATAAATAACCCACCTATTGAAGCATTACTTGGGCTATGACTGAGCCTGCCCCTCCCATAGCTGGGGGTCCCTGGGTGGAGCCACCTCTTGTCCCGCGTGTGGGGCCTTGTGTCTACAGGTGGGGTAGGGGTGGGGCATACCTGGGAAGGGGTGGAGATGTTTTCATAACTTGACCACAGGGAGCTGGGTTTGCTACTTATACTGGGGGTGCGGAGGAAGTCGGCAATCCTCTTTTCTGTGGAGCTGGAAGAAAACCATGTGAAATGATACTATAGTAACCAAGCTAAACTATCCATTATTTAGGGTTTTAGCACAGCCTCAAAAGAAAGTAGGATATTTTTTGCCATGTTCAACCCGAAAGTCGGAAAATAAGGTTTTTTTTACATAAATTGTCCAATATTTCCTAAAATTTCCAGGATTAAGATGTAATTTTCCACATCTTAAAACTTAACTAGTTATACTTTGATTAGCATAACCTTTGTGTGACAGTTTAAGTTATCAGCCTTCATGTACATGTGCAAATGGTCACTCGCAGTATGTGTACCAAGTTTCATTCAAATATTTTGAACAGGTCTTAAGTAACTGCCTAAGGTCAAGTTTTTGCACTAAGATGTGGATGACAACACTTATGCTATCACAATACACAGACTTCTTTTGGCAAAAAGCAGACCAGCTTAAAATGTAAACTTTTCACCAACTTGAAATTTTGCACGATTTGCTGACTGACCTTGAAGGTGACTGTGATGTATAATTCCCGCTGTACAATTCTGTCCACTCAATATCATCCTCGATGATCTTCAGCCCAAGTGACGCTTGCCTACTAGCCAAACTCGGTGTCTTCAAAAATTCAAACAATTTCTTTCTCTCTGACCCTCGTCCTTCCCCAGAGGTCGCACCCTTGCTGCTAGGCGACGAATTCAGTGAGTCCAGTGAACCGAGACTTCCTGACAACGAGTTCAGTGAACCATGACTGCTTGTTGCCATGGAAACGTCAGATTCCAGTCGAGAACACTTTTCTTGTATGCAGCCGAGATCGAGAGAGTTTTTTCGTGAGTCTCTCTCAAGCATGGCTGTCCTGTGGCGGTCAAAGTCTGATTGAAGGTCAAGGTCACTGTGGGAGTTATGAGATGACCGCCGTTCACCATTTGGAGTAATGTGCCCACAGTCTATCTCTGTGTCCACAACTACATTGGAGAAATCCAGTCTGTATTGGGCATCTATAATGATAAAATAATATCACTATTACAAGAAAGTGTAAACAATTTTTGTTTCAGTCCTTAAATTACACTCAAACACTTCTTTAAGAGTTTAAAAAAATTTAAATAGGAATGATCTGTATAAAAATCACATATAACCAGTTTTTCATCGATCAAAATAAATTTTAAGTACTTATGTATTTTGGCTAGTGAAATAAGCTACTTAAGCCTCTTAGGTTTAAGAGGTTTTGAGAAATTGGGGCCAGTTGTTTTTAACAGCTTTAAACTTTGATTTCACATCCTGTACTGAAAGCAACTATGCACATTCAATGATCTATCGATCATGTGTATTTTCTTTGAAAACATCTTCATTACTTTGTATATTCATTTGTTACAACTTAAATACTAGCTATCTTTTTGTTCATTTGCAATAAAAAAACCTTATCATTTAGTAAATACTGTTTTTAGCACAATTTTAAAGACAGCATTAAGCTGACAGGAATCACATTTGAGGTATTCCTTGGTGGAAACCAGTACTGGTCCCCTGAGAGGCCAAGAAAGCGTACCCCTGGCGGGCCTCAAACCTTAGTAACAACCTCATGGGTAAGATGCTGACACCTTTAACCAATTGACAACCCCCACCTACATTTATTTTAAAGTACATTTATTTTCATAAGGTATGTTATTGAAGCATAACTACGCAAATTCAACAATTTTTTATGAAAGCAAAATTTATACATTTTAATTTTAGTTGCAATTAAATGATTCTTTATCATCATGAAGGCGTTGGAACAAAAATAAGTAATTTCAAGCAAAGATTTTTTTTACCAAAACAAAATAATCACAGAAATTCCAAAGATATACCTTGGTCTCCTCTATTGACATGTACAACTTTGGCACTCTTCTGTGTTGAGCTCCCTGAATCTGCAGATGTTGACCCATGACGTTTGACCTTTGACCCTTGTGTATCATCTAACTTCTTTGACTTTTGGTCACCATAGAAACTCTTGAGTTTACCTATGAGGTTAAGTGTGTGTGGCCTGTCAGGTGAAGTTTTACCACTTCCAATTTTTTTGTTTTCTGCTTTAAGAAAATTTTCGTTGTTACCTTTGTCACTTTGACCTGAAGGCCTTCTATCTTTAGCATATGACCTTGACTTGTGATCACTTTCACAACTATTTCCATGGCAACCATCATTTTCCTGACCAACAAGTCCACTATTTCTTCTATCCTGCATGCTTTGACCAATATCATGTAGATCTCTTTCATGATTCACAGTCCTTTTGCTATTTATTCCACTGTTTCCATGGTAACCACAGTTGCTAGGCATGCTGTTGTCATGGAAACCAGTGCTACCATGGGATATGGAAGATAACCAGTAACCAACTTTTTCCTGTCGTGAAATATCTCCGCAACTTTGAATTTCTGAAGGAAACATCTTCACCTGTGTTCCATGATGTTCCTCCATTTCATACCCTTCCCTAGTCCTGCTCAATTCACTATCCGACAAACTCCCCCTTCTAATTTCACCTTTCTCATCTTCCACGTCATTACCCTTATCTACAGTAAATTTCTCTGAATCATCCACAATCTCTTTACATGTATCGTCTTGGTTTCCATAAGGCACTTTATTGATCACCAGATTGCATTCACCAGATATTGCACTGTGTGAGTCATCATTATTGCACTTATTTGTCAAAGGTTGACTTGTTTCAACATTGACCTCATCATCATCCACTTCTATGCTTCTATGAACAATAAAATCTCCATCAAACTTCTGTACTCCATTCAATCTCCTAGATTTATTCTCTAATGCCTTATTGTCCAGCTCTTCACAGGGGGAGCAGCTAAGAGATATTCTTCGCGTTTCAAATACTTTCATTGTCTCCTGACTTTGCAATAGAAGAGTACAATCCTTACACCTAGATTTCAGTTTTTTACACTCCGAACACAACTGACTCATGTCCTCAATAGCACTTGACCTTCTGCGACCTTTAGTGAAATTGAAAACCCTCAAATCTTCATCATCATCATCAACAATATCATCATCGTCATCATCATCATCCTCATCAACATTATCATCAACCCCATTTTGCAATCCACTTGTCAGAATATCATTTTTATCCCTTCCCTCATCACTATCTATTGATCTACCAAGCTGTGATAGCCTTTTTCTAACAGTTTTTTTACTTTCGGGTGTGACAGCTGGGGAAACAGAAACTGAGGCACCACTCGAAAGATAGTCTTCATCAAAACTAATTCCACGTGCACCTCCCCCATTAACAATACTTAATTGATTGTTTGCATACACATGTGCCTCGTTACTGTGGTCGCTTCTATCTTCTAAGTAAATACTTATGACTGTCCCATTTTTATTCAATAAACTCTCTTGCTTATCAATAAACCGCACTTTCTCCGAATCAGAACTTCTTTCAACCTGAACATCAGGATTTTCTGACACTTGGTCCATTACCATAGAAGCAAAACTTTCTCTTCTAGCTTTCTCTTCCATTCTAGCTTCAAAAACATCCTCTTCCATATCAACACTGCTGACAACAGTTTGAGTAAAGAGGCTTCTTTTCACTGATCCACTGCCCTCAGAATTCTTTGACTCAAGTCCTCTTGCCTTCTTACTAGTTAACTCACAACCTGAATCTTCACTCCAGAGAGAACCTCCGGTGGATCCCCGTTCTTGACTAACATTTTGTGCACTTCTTCTTTGCTCAAATACACCTCTTTTCTCAGTATTCTTTCTTCTATCAACTCGACTTCTACCTGATCCACTGTCAATGTCAAACCTACTCTCAACACTTAGTTTCTGACTTGAGATTTGATTTTTCATTGAAGTGAAGGACTCGTCTTCATTAAGCATAGTAGCACTATTTTTTCTTGCAATTCTTTCCATCTCAATCTCTTCATCTTCTTCGACTGCTTGAGCCACATCTTCATCGTCTACTGAGTAGTTTCTAATCTTCTCTAATAGTTCAAGGTCATTTTCAGAGCAATTTCTTTCAATTTTTCCTGGAACACAAAGACTTTGAAACTGACCTTCAACTTCAACATGACCTTGACTGGTTTGTCCTTGTCCTTGACCTTCTAAAAGCTTTTCCATATTACTGCTTATGTCATTAAGGTATCTGTGGGCCATGAGAAAGTCAATGTCATTTTCTGAAGAGCTCCTCCTTCTTAATGAGAGTTTGGGCTTTGATACAGCTTGCTTGTTCAATCCATCTCCATTGGTACAAAACTTGTCTTCAGCTAAAATATAAAACCATTCATTGTGCTCAACTATTCATGAATAATGAGGTACATGTAGCTATCAGTTTTATCCATGATCTATATTTAATTGAAGGTGATTCCATATTATTTTGATGCATTTTGAAAGGGTAGAAAAAGAAAATGTTAAAAAATGAATACAAATTAATACAGCAAACAAGAGTTTTTGGCAATGTATATCATCTCATGTCCTATTTAAGCTGAAATAATACAGTGAAACTGCGTTCCCTCGAACAAGCGGTCGCTTGAGAACCGGCGTTCCCTCGAGGTCGGAGCTTGGTCCCGAACTTTTTTCCTTCTATTTTCATATAAAATATACCCAAGCTGCCTCGAAACCTAATTATGTCGAGCAGTCGAGCAATATCCTCGGTCCCAAGTACACAAATCATGTACAAAACCTTATGGCTCCCTCGAGGACATAATTTCACACTTTTTCCCGAACGCGTGTTCCAAAATAAACAAACATTTGCTAGGTGTTAAAATTTTCGCAAGTTGTAAAAATTGCAATGACAGTTGAAAGGCAATTTGATAAGGTGTGAAAAACTGTTTTTCATTGTTAACGCATGACCGATATTAGTTGATATGGGCATTTGAGATGATAATTATGAGAAGTTACTGATAAGAAGTTAATTGTGAGAAATTTAAATGAGTAATAAAAATATGAATAAAACACTACCATATCAATTCAACATCGGATTGAACAGTTTCGCGAAACCGACATCTTGTCACAAGATGCGCCATGCAATCAACAATCCTTGATTTTGCGAAACTTAAATCTGACTAATGCCACAATATGTACTGTGATACAAATGTTGCTTGTTACGAAAATGTGCTTTTTTGTTAAAATAAACATTTCTATTTATTCATTTATTGTTTTTTCTTTTGCGTTTTACATTTAGTTTAAGACAAACTTTGAACATATTAGCGATTTCCACAACGCCACACATATTCGGTGTCTTGGTAAACAGTCTGTTTGACGACTTCAAACTTAAAATACACTAAAAGATATTTCATATCAAACTGGAAAATTGAAAATCGGGTCGTTCGAAACATCGGTTCCCTCGAGGTTTTGGCTCGGTCCCTGGCGACCTCGAGCGATCGCAGTTTTACTGTAATACCAAAATTACAGAGGGTCAACAGGGGTCAAAGTTTAGAATAATGGGTAATGGAGCTATAAGAAAACTAGCTTATTTGAGGGTCAGGCTCCTATAACTGTGAAATATATTGCGTACCATTGTCTTCATATTCAATTTCATCGGAATCCTGCTGCAGGCCAAGACTTGACTGGTTACTGCTTTCAGGATGTTTCTGCTCACGACCAGTCAATCTGGGCTCAGACTGGTATTCTTAAATGAAAACATATCTATCATTTAATGATGATAGTGTGGCTATCTATACAATTGTATATTGCTGCTGGAAGCTAAGAAGATTCCTAGTAACTGATTTCTAGTTGCTTCTGCTGGTCACTAGTCATTCTTGCAGACATGTGTTTCCGGTCATGTGATCAATGCGGGAAAACCCTGTCTTACATCCCCCATGTAAGGTGAGTCACTCGCAACAACGCGCCACTTCTTATTTCTTTTATTGTATGGTTTATGAAAGGTATATTAATATGCCATTTTAATAAAGCGCAATCAAATATACAAATATGCAAGACTTTTAATTATAATTGAAAATAAATAATTTTTACAAAAGAACTCAACCCTATGTTTAGAATGCGGGCTACATACAACACTCTATAAAAGTGGAGACGTCTTTGGGTGTGGCAAGCCGAAGGGATTCCCTATTCCTATTATACTCACTACTGCAAAAAAATACTTACCCTATTTCTGGATAGTCGGGCTTTACAAGACATACTAGAAGTTGTCTCCATGGAGAAACACAGGTCAGAGGACATTGGCTAGCTGAAGGGATTCCCTCCCCCAATCTTATTTTTGGATGGTCAGGCTTTTCAAGACATACTAGAAGTTGTCTCCATGGAGAAACACAGGTCAGAGTTAATGGCAAGTTATAGAGATTCAACCACCCCATATACAACCCTGTCAGATCCCCCACCCTCTAGCCAAAGAATTACTCATCCCTCCTCCAACATCAACCATTACCTCCAAGTTATTACCTACCGCTTTGTTTGGAAGGCAGGTCGGCTATATATGATAATTATGCTGGAATACTTAAGTCGACCGAAGGTGACAGGTCAGTGGGCATGGCTAGCTGAAGGGATTCCCTCTGCCAACCCCACATCTATAACAAAATAAGTACTCACCCCTATGTTTAGAAGGCCGGACTATGTACGACATGCTAGAAGTTGTTTCAATGGAGGGTGACAGGTCAGTGGGCGTGGCTAGCTGTAGAGACTCCATGACCCCGTACACGACCAGGTTTCCCTCCCCCGTCCCCACCCACACTGAGTCCCCATATGCCAGCAGGGAGGTGATTCGAGCTCTGTTAAAATATGTGTCATCTTCCTGAAATTGCAAAATTAAGACAGTTACTCAGTATAGATTTTAAGTATCTTTTTAAAAGAAGATTCATATTACCCGACTAATATGATGAAAATCAGGGAACAAATATCAATTTATATTATAAAAATGTAATAAATTCGGTGATTTCATATTAGCCCAGTTATTTGTGAGCTGTATTTGCCTGAGCCGGTATCGCGTCAAATACGTAATAGTTGATTAATAATACTTTATACCACTGAGCCTATAAATTTGAACTTTTAATTTTATTTCGCCATTTGATCATATTAATAATTGACATTTTGACCAACAATACGCTGACACTGTGAGACACCGGCTTTTAATAGATGCTTATTAGACATCATCACTGAAGTAACAATTTTAAGAAGAGAATAATTATTCAGTGTGATCCAAATGTTAACCAACCTTCCTCAGCTGTGGGTATCTGTCAGTCCGTGTGTCATACAGCATTCGACAGTTCAGCGTCTTTGGGTCCCACAGCTCCAAGATTGACGATCCTCTGAGAGAAATCCAGATGCCGAACGGACTGACACACAGCGACAGAATGTGATCATAGGGGTTGACTGACACGGAGAAAATGTCCATGGCGTCTAGGGTTCTGAAATAAGCAAAGTGTTCATAGGTCCGAGCTATAATGGGCCAAACCAAAAATCATATTTCATTTCTATGAATCAACTTTATTTTCCGTATCATGAAGATACACACCTGTTCATACACTGGCATTACTGAATAGTGACATAAAGAAACAAAAGTTTTTTTTATTTATTTTTCAATCAGTCAAACAATTATATTTTCCAGAATGAGTATACCATGTTACAGAACGATGTGTGGGAATACCATGTTACAGATACAATGTTACAGAACAATGTTTGAGTAGATCATATTACAGAACAAAGTGTGGGAATTCCATGTTGCGATGGTAACGACGATGAGTGAATGATGTTACAGAACAATGTTGAGTACATCATGTTACAGAACAAAGTGTGGGAATTCCATGTTGCAATGGTAACGACGATGAGTGAATGATGTTACAGAACAATGTTGAGTACATCATGTTACAGAACAAAGTGTGGGAATTCCATGTTGTGATGGTAACGACGATGAGTGAATGATGTTACAGAACAATGTTGAGTACATCATGTTACAGAACAAGGTGTGGGAATTCCATGTTACGATGGTTAAGACGATGAGTGAATGATGTTACAGAACAATGTTGAGTACATCATGTTACAGAAAAACTTGTGGGAATTCCATGTTACGATGGTTACGATGATGAGTGAATGATGTTACAGAACAATGTTGAGTACATCACGTTACAGAACAACTTGTGAAAATTCCATGTTAGGATGGTTACAACGATGAGTACATCATGTTACAGCGCAAAGTGTTGGAAAACCATGTTACAGATACCATGTTCCAGATACCATGTTACAGAACAATGTTGAGTACATCATGTTACAGCGCAAAGTGTGGGAAAACCATGTTACAGATACCATGTTACAGAACAATGTTTGAGTATACCATGTTACAGAACAATGTTTGAGTATACCAAGATACAGAACAATGTTTGAGTATACCAAGATACAGAACAATGTTTGAGTATACCAAGATACAGAACAATGTTTGAGTATACCAAGATACAGAACAATGTTTGAGTATATCAAGATACAGAACAATGTTTGAGTATACCAAGATACAGAACAAAATATGAGTATAACTTGCTACAGAACTTACTTGGCATGCATGATTGCAACAGTGTTGCCGCTGGCACACCAAACTTGGTCTCCTAGCAACATCAGACAAGTGACGGGGGCTTGACCAATCGTAACATATATCACATCCAGATTTGGCTCCGATTGGTTGTATTGTTTCTATAAATTGAAATATACAACAAATGTTTTGAGATAAATATCATTGACTTGTAAACAATTTGATAGTTTGCAATTTTATAATTGTAATGGCATTAAATTCAGTTTTCAGGGAAATCATCAGACATGTGAACCTTTGGCAATGACAGAGATTTAGGTCTCTAAAGCGGTAGATTGGGTTCAAATCACCAAAAAATGATTTTCCTTCATATGATTTTTTAAATACGCTTTCTTACTTAAATGGCAAAAAGGTTAAAATTTCTCAAAATAAAGGCAGTTAACTGCATGGTGTTTATTATTTTCAAAGAAACATGATTTTAATATAAATTTTGTTTCAAATTTAAATTATGAAATTTTTTAAAATAAAATGGTTCAACAGTGGTCGAAATTAAGCCCGCAAGACCTGCACTGGTGAAAGAATGCTAGGCTTTTTTTAATTATGAAAATTATATAACATGACTTATACAACTCCCTATGCCAAATGCCAAGGTTTAATTTGGGAATGTTGTCCAAAATATTGATTACAATAATGACTTAACTTTATTAAACGATAAATTATGTGCATAACCACCCACCTCATTCACCGCTACTGTGCCATCAGCCAACCCTGCGAAGATCCTTGTCATGTTTGCCTCGCTGTCGTCATAGCAACACAGAGACAGGATCGCATCATGCAGCTGCACCTGAAAAACACAGAATACTTTAGATAATGTTTACAATGCTTGCTGAATATATTATTACATTGATTTCACTATTTTCAAACGAAATCCTTTATAAAGTTTTCGAAAAATCAACATTAAAATCTCAATTTCAGATATTATTTACATTGCCTGTTGCCTAAATATTTACGACATTTTACCCTTTTCCGTCGAAGCCATTTATTAAGTTTTCAAAATATCAATTCTAATTCCAATATTGCCGAATCAATGCCAACATAAGAATCTGACATGAGTGATCATATGATGCCCAATTCATGAAACAAATTTTCTAAAATTGAGCCTTGTTTTTTTTGCGATTTTAGTGCAAGACTGTGTTTAATGAATTTCCTATCAAAAGACCAGTCATGAGCTTTTCTTTTAATATCATAAAAGCTTATGTGCCAATTTAAAGCGCTAAATACATAAAAAGTTGCTTTAAAGCGTGGCCATTTTCAACACTATTATTTATGGCGAGTCATCACCATTTTTGGATAGTTTTTTCACTAGTTATAGAAACAAAAATATGATGACATTATTCCATAAGGGCAATGTCAGTTATGATATAAACAGTGTTATGAAATATATGCATATATTACCGAATGCCATTGCTTGTGAATGTGTTGATTTGAAATGCGATACTCAAAAGTATGATGGTGAAAACGCGAAATCACGAAACTACAATGGTATAAACGCGACTGTATGATGATGAAAACACAATAGTATGATGATGAAAAATCTATAGTACAATTAGGAAAACGCGACAGTACAAAGATGAAAACAAATTAGTTCGTTGATGAAAACGCGTTAGTATGATGATGAAAACATGACAGTAAGATGATGAAAACGCAATAGTACGATGATGAAAACAAGATAGCACGATGATGAAAATGCTATAGTATGATGATGAAAACGCGAAATCACGATATTAAAATAGTGAAAACGTGAAAGTACGATGTTGAAAACACGATAGATTATCTCATTAACATCATCGTACTGTCGTATTATCGTGTTTTCGTTATCGTACTGTCACGTTTTCATCATCGTACTTTCGCATTTTCACCATCGTAGTTTCGCGATTTCGCATTTTCATCATTGTTCTATCAATATTACATTTCAAATCAACACATTCATAGGTGATGGCCCTTATGGCATTCCGTAATATATATGTATGTCATATCTGCTTACAAACAATGTGCCATTTCAAAGATCTTCGCCGTTAAGTGAAATTATCTTAGACTCATATTTCCATTATTTTGCAATGTATAAGTAATCTTGAGCCAGTATTCAAGGAAAAAGCAAAACTCAATAACTTGTTGCCATTTGAAATGTGCCTATAGATTTAAGATTTGTGAAGTTCATTGTAATGACTTAAAGATCCTTTTAATGAAATGGATCCCAGACTACTTTGCCTAAACACAACTCATAGGCAATTATGCTATGAAGGGATACATTTTTTAGGATTTGAACATAACTTTGAAACGTAATACCTGCCAAGTTGAAGTGTGATTTTGTGTTTCTATGGCAACCAGTTGCCATGATATGGTCCCCAGCAGCAGTTCATTGGTTCCCAGTGCACACATACACATGACACGTGTCTCCAGCTGGTGAGCAGATTTAAAACATTTAATATTATGTTATAAACTGTCAAGTTATTTGAATTGGTTCCGAGCAGGTGGTTCATTGGTACCCAGCGCAGTTATACATATGACAAGCATCTCCAACTGGGGAGTGGAACCAAAACATGAAATTCAGAATGGTTCCCAGCGGTAGTTCATTGGTACCCAGCTCACTCATATACATGACAGTCTCATCTCAAGCTTATAGGAGTGGAACTGAGGCCAACTATTAAATGTAATATACTGGTAAGAAATTCAAAATGGTTACAAGCAGTAATTCATTGGTACCCAGCCCAAACATAAACATGACACTCATCTCCAGCTTAGGAGTGGAACCTGCGTCAAATATTAAATGTTTTTAAACTGGTAAGAAATTGGAATTGGTACCAAGCAGAATTCCTTTCAACTCAGTGCATATATACACATATACAAATTACAGTCGTCTCAGAAAACACATGATGAATTGGGTTTATACAAATTTATTTCGATTGTGTAGACTGAAATCTCTCTTAAGTGCTTTTTTCTTGGCAGAAAACAGAACTATGTCCTTTGACAGGTCCAGAGAATGTTCCGCAATTGTTCCGTTTGCGGAACTGAGCCCATCATAAACACTTGGGCAGACGTCTATATAATGAATTTTAAGCATGTTGTAACTTGAGAAGTAGTATGGCATCTAAAACATGCTTGCAGATGAATCCTTTTTTAAATTGAAAAAACATATACTGCCAGTTTTATAGCTAGATATTTCTGGTTAAAATTAACAGTGTTGTTAACCGGACTGTTGTTAACCGGACTGTTGTTAACTTTAAAACTATAAAAGTTGCCTTGATACACACGTGATCTGCAGTACTTAACACAAATATTGAGACATCTGATTCAGCTACGCTGGTTTTATTCAAACATCAGCGTAACATAAATCATTCACCTTTAAAAGTTAACAACATTTGCTGTTAACAACGCTGTTAAATTTAACAAAATTCTTACCAGCCAGCCCACTGTATTTGTTTGGCTACAAGAGGTGAAAGGTCATAATCTATCGATTATATAATTACACTCAACAGACGCACAATATTTACCTTGAAATCAACAGTGAACATGGTACTGGAGTCACATGACACGCAGCAAAGTCGCCCCATGTTCTGGTCCCCGTAACAAAACCACACCCTTCCTGTGAACAGAAGAATTAATTTCCCTTCTGTTATTTTCTACAAATCAGAACCTTCATAGACAGTATCCATTAAATTCTAACATTAATTACATAATGATTTTCCTGGAGATATCATTTTTTCATTTAATAATTATTATCCAATAAGCAAGGTTTTAAGTGTACAATCATACATACACTTTGAAGGTCAATTTCAATCAAGTGGTTATTGGGTAACAACACTGTTTTGTACTACGTTGTCAAGGACAACAGTCAATAAGTAACATGCGCTAAATGTTGATAAGGTTGTAATTTATCTGAAGATAGTTTTTGAATAGCTTCTTGTTACATTCCAATTTCAGAGTCAATGTGTAGACAAAACAAAAACAAAATGATCAAACACGGAACAAGTGTATTTCTGCACTTTACAATGTTCAATAACTAGCATGCAGTAATATGTGAATTGTGTTGTAATTTATCTGCACGATAGTTTTTGAACATTTTACTAAACTCACCGTTGTCAAGGGTGACAGCACATTCGATGCCGAGAAAACTTCCTGATTCTGCCTCCATACTCATATACTGGAAAATAAATAAGAAATACAGCCATGATAAAGGATTAAAAAGGGGCATAACTCCATTACAACTGTTGCCAGAGTTATGAACCCTAATACACACATTTGTATTGCCTCTGGCAACATGTGTACCAAGTTTCATTTAAATATATTGAGTACATTTTTAGTTTAATATATTGCCATTAAAGTTAATGTTAATGAGTGCAGACAGCAACTAAACCAAGGCTATCACAGTACCAATACTTTTGTCTTGGAAAATCAGATAACAAATCTTTCTAGGACCAGAGAATAATATTGTTGATAAATTTTCACCAGACCATTTTCTGATGTTTGCATTGTTAGAGACTTATATTTTTGCGTTTTTTATTATTATTTTTTTATTTTTTCCTTTTATTACTTTTATTATTCCAAAACATTCAAGCAAAATGTAAATACAGTTTGAACAGTTATTATAATAATATTTTTCGTCATACTGTTCACATCATACACTGACTTTCTATGCAATTCGTAACTGTACACTGCTACATGGAAAGGAATTAGTATAAGCAATTACATTGCTTGTTTTTCAATCCATTTCATCATACTATTTCTGTACTGTTATTTCTGTATATGTGAACTGAATAAATATGTTTAAACTAAAGAGACTTAATGTCATTACACTTTAAATTTTGTTCTTTTATTTCTTGAAGCAATTTACAGTTTAAAGAAAGATAACTATGTTGATCAAAGTTTAACTTTCATGAAGCCAACAAGATAACTTCATTCTTAACTAAACCAGTCAATCTTTTGGTAAAAATTATTTATCCACATAATTATGAAATAGTAAGATGACGTGATCTTAGTGATTATGAATGGGCGTTTTGAGCATAGCGAACGACTACTTCTTAATCATTAAGATTTTACTTCAGGTCATCTCACTGACTAAAAACATAACCTCATTGGCCGACACATTGACACAAAAGGCAGACCTTTAGCACCTACTGAAATTGAAATTATTAATGATTAAGCCTAGATGGTGTATTATATACTTACTGACTATCTACAATATCAATGGTTAAAATGTAGGTTGCATTTTACCAATTTTTTAAAGTACATTTTTTTCTTAAAGCAACACTGTTGTTTTTTTCACTTTCAGATACATCCTCATAAACCCACCATCTGTTCCCGCTCTGCAAACGCGAGTCTCTGTAGCTCCTTCCGCTTGTATTTCTCCTTGAGCGCGTTCAGATAGCATGTCTGACGGGACTGAATGTCGCGACGCTTCGGGAACGGTCTCATACCTTCGAAAGATAGCTGGAAAAGTACATAAAATTATGATTATAATAATTCTTTGACAAAAAAAATTTTCTTCGATAATCTTCAGTGCATTCGAACATCTCCCCCATGAAGCATGTTTGGTGGGACTGAATGACACTATTTTTGTTTTCAATAATTTACGAAATATGTACTCCTTTAAGAGTTTTTATACTTTTGATAGGAATTATCTTTATGATAATCACAATAAACCATTTTTCATTTATCTAACTTCATTTTAAGTATGTATTTTGGCTAATTGAAATAAGCTACTTAAACCTGTTTACCTTAAGAAGTTTCAAGAAACTTGGGCCAAGATTATAAGTATCTTCCATGGCCGAGAGTGTAAGATAGGTTCATCCCGTAAAACACCCTGCGTGAGGGTTGGGATGAACCTATCTTACACCAGCGGCCATGGTAGATGCTTTCTCTCCCAACTCAGTTAAACGAAATTTAGTAAAAATGTGTTTTTAGCTGGAACTCTTTTGTGCGTAGTAAAAATAAATGCATATGGATATTTGATAATTCGTGGTTGACATGGATATGCGCACAGTGATTCTGGTTACGTTAATAGTCAAATCTGTCTTGAAATAGTTCTGAGGAGAGTGAAGCATTATTTCTTGGAAGGTGCGTGAAAACTTTTTTACGGTGACATTTGAAGCGAGAAATAATTAATTAGCATTCTAAATATTGGCACAAGACAAGGTTTCTATGATGCTACAGAATACAGTCTTCAACAAGGGAGGTAATTACAATGTGAAGACCATTAAAAAGGAGTTCCATACGGGTGTTTTGTCTTTGCCAGTGGGCAAGATAAGAATTTCTAGCATGGTTAATTTTTTGGATCTACTTATCTGAGGTGGGAGAAATAAGACTCCATGGTGTTTACTATCATTGATTGAACAGTTGAATATTTAACGCTGAGTCATTAAACAGCCGACAGACGTAGGTCTTTTAAATGCTTATCAATCGAATATTGATCCAATGTAGTTTTTGCCTGATGTCAATAGCAACAAAAATCTTTAAAAACATCAATGTCTAAAAATAGATTTTGCCTGATGTCAACAGTAACACAAAGTTTATGGCAATTTCTAAAAATAGATTCTTTGAAAACAGACAAGTAGAAGAAGACGTATTCCACACATTTAAAATGTAAAAAGTTATACGCGGCACCTGCATGAGCCCATCAACGTCGTACGTAAGTTTCGTGCACGCCTTCAGGTGTTTCATCACACCCATCGTGTCGCATTTCTGCAGAATGTCGTTTTCATGAAGTTGGAGAATTGCGAGGGAAAATCGAAACAAAACCTTCGGCCCTTCCAATAGAAAACAGTCCCACATTCGAAGAAGCGTCTGAAAAGAGATAAATAGCAATTTTTTAGATAAAGTAATTTAGTTGTTCCTGTTTCCAGACATACAATAAAAAGAAAAGAAAATAATCATTTTATGATTTTAACTTGACATTTTATTCAGACTGTTATTCTAATCCCCTTTTGGGACAACTTTTTGGCAGTTTCTTGTCTTATAAAAATGCGCAAATGTTTTAATACAGAGATCTTAAAGCTGCACTCTCACAAATTAATGTTTTGACAACTTTTTTATATTTTGTCTTGGAACGAGCCAAGTTTTGTGAAAATCCATGGAAACCAGTTATATGAGACTGATGACAAAAAAGCAGATAGCAGAGTTTTATATTTAAGTTCAAAAACTGATGTTTTATGCAAATTTCTTAAACCGTTAGTAACAGTTTAAGCCATAAAACATTAATTTTCGAAAGGAAATATGAAAATGTTAGATCTGATTTTTTGTCAGCAATATTATATCATTGGTTTGCAAAAAACAATGCAAAAAATTGCTCTTTCCAAGACAAAAAATAAAGAAGTTGTAAAAATGTTATATTTTGAGAGTGCAGCTTTAAAGATAAACAATGCTGTTGTCAATTAACATTAACTGAGTTCTCAACAAGGAAGTTTGGAAGAAATTAAAACTCATTACAAAAAAAAAATAGATTATGTATGGAATTTTTTATTAATGATAAATTAACCTTTTTAATAAATATGTCTGATTTATTAAGGTCTAAAATCGCGCGATGCAGCTTTTAGACCTTGGACATGATAATATCCACAGGGAGTTGCTTTAAATTCCTTAAATAACTCGCCTTAAAGGTATTAACCTATCTATTAAAATGGTGACAAAATATCAGAAAAGATTAAGATCCTAATATTCGAATGATAAAATGGTGACAAAATATCGGGAAAGATTAAATTCCCTGTTGTTTTGAGTGATAGCTTAAGTCTATAATCAGATAACATATTGTCAATGTGTTGATAAAAATGATAAATTCACAATACTTCCTCAGCAAATAGTAGATTGAAACTAAACTATTTCACCTTGTATTAACAAAAAACCTTTATTTTGAGTTGTTTTTGTTAAATATCAGAAATACTGTGCACCAATTGGATCCACAAGCTAATTCCCTACCCCCACCCCCCCCCAACCCCACTCCTTGAAACTTGAAATTCTGTGAGTCACTAGAACCTTTTAACGTCAATATTGGAGAAACATATGATGTTTGACAATGATGACTTTAAACACCATGTTTTCATCAAATTTATTCATATGCATATATTGTTTTGACCTTTTTCTAGCTCTTAACTCTCTATTAACATGTTTCCCAACCTCTCTATTAACATGTTTCCCAACCTCTCTATTAACATGTTACCCAACCTCTCTATTAACATGTTTCCCAACCTCTCTATTAACATGTTTCCCAACCTCTCTATTAACATGTTACCCAACCTCTCTATTAACATGTTTCCCAACCTCTCTATTAACATGTTTCCCAACCTCTCTATTACCATGTTTCCCAACATCTCTATTAACATGTTTCACAACTTCTATATCAACATGTTTCCCAACCTCTCTATTAACATGTTTCCCAACCTCTCTATTAACATGTTTCCCAACCTCTCTATTAACATGTTTCCCAACCTCTCTATTAACATGTTTCCCAACATCTCTATTAACATGTTTCACAACTTCTATATCAACATGTTTCCCAACCTCTCTATTAACATGTTTCCCATCCTCTCTATTAACATGTTTCCCAACCTCTCTATTAACATGTTTCCCAACCTCTCTATTAACATGTTTCCCAACCTCTCTATTAACATGTTTCCCAACCTCTCTATTATTATCCTCTCTATTAACATGTTTCCCAACCTCTCTATTAACATCCTCTCTATTAACATGTTTCCCAACCTCTCTATTAACATCCTCTCTATTAACATGTTTCCCAACCTCTCTATTAACATCCTCTCTATTAACATGTTTCCCAACCTCTCTATTAACATGTTTCCCAACCTCTCTATTAACATGTTCACCAACATCTCTATTAACATGTTTCACAACTTCTCTATTAATATGTTCCCCAACCTCTCTATTGACATGTTCACCAACATCTCTATTAACATGTCGCCCAACCTCTCTATTAACATGTCGCCCAACCTCTCTATTAACATGTTTCACAACCTCTCTATTAACATGTTAATCAACCTCTCTACTAACATGTTTCACAACCTCTCTATTAACATGTTTCACAACCTCTCTATTAACATGTTTCACAACTTCTCTATTGACATGTTTCACAACCTCTCTATTAACATGTTTCACAACTTCTCTATTAACATGTTTCACAACCTCTCTATTAACATGTTTCACAACTTCTCTGTTGACATGTTTCACAACCTCTCTATTAACATGTTTCACAACTTCTCTATTAACATGTTTCACAACCTCTCTATTAACATGTTTCCCAACCTCTCTATTGACATGTTCACCAACATCTCTATTAACATGTCGCCCAACCTCTCTATTAACATGTTAATCAACCTCTCTATTAACATGTTTACCAACCTCTCTACTAACATGTTTCACAACCTCTCTATTAACATGTTTCACAACCTCTCTATTAACATGTTTACCAACCTCTCTATTAACATGTTTCACAGCCTCTATATTAACATGTTTACCAACCTCTCTTTTAACATTGTTTCACAACCTCTCGATTGACATGTTTCACAGCCTCTCTACTAAAACATCTTTCACAGCCTCTCTATTAACATGTTCCACAACCTCCCTATTAACATGTTTCACAGCCTCTCTATCAACATGTTTCACAGCCTCTCTACTAAAACATGTTTCACAGCCTCTCTATTAACATGTTTCACAACCTCTCTATTGACATGTTTTACATACTTTTGTATTAATGTGTTTCACAACCTCTCTATTAACATGTTTCACAATCTCTCTATTAACATGTTTCACAATCTCTCTATTAACATGTTTCACAACCTTTCTATTTACATGTTTCACAACCTCTCTATTAACATGTTTCACAATCTCTCTATTAACATGTTTCACAATCTCTCTATTAACATGTTTCACAATCTCTCTATTAACATGTTTCACAACCTTTCTATTTACATGTTTCACATATTTTTGTATTAACATGTTTCACAACCTCTCTATTAACATGTTTCACAACCTCTCTATTTACTTAATATAAGGAATTTATCATAATGTTTTTTCCCAATTTGAAGCTTTGTTCTAGTGAACTTGGGTGAAATAGGACAACCACCTCAGGGGTATGAAATACCGTTTGGCTCTGTTTTCCAACCTACAGAGAATTTATCCACTTAATACAATTGGCTGTTAATATTAAGTTTCTGACCATTTCACCATTTTGGATAAATTTCCAGTTTTTTTTTTTTTTGCATGGGGAAAAGTTAACGCTAAAAAATACCCTAACAATATAGTGATGGGTTTTCGGGGAGAAAAAGATAATCAGACAAAACATAACTAAACAACTTTTTTTCTATATAATCATCTTCAATCACCAAGACGTTCACCTAAGGTTCAACTCTTTACTGACAAATTCCATATTGCTCTGTTTTCTTTTCAAGTTGCCAGTTAAAGACCGGTCTATGATTGATATATCTGCCCCCAGGCATTTTCCAGAAAAACAACCTGCCCAAATATAAACAAACGCCCAAAAATTATAACAGACACCCAAGCTTTGATCTGGCAAAATCTTCTGACAGCTCCCACTTGAATAACTTCCTGTTTTTTTGTAAAACCTTTACACACATTCTATACAAGGGTACCACAAAGGGATGCTAAGGCTGGGACCCATATTCATAAAAACTTTTTAAAGCTGCACTCTCACATATTCTCAGTTTTGACACTTTTTAAAAAAAGATGTCACAGAATTCGCTGATTTTGGCATCAATGCCATCTATTTGGTCATAATGGATAATGAACCATAGAACAAATCTCAAATGTTTGGTATTAAAAACTGGCGAAAAGTTCCATTGTTAGTTAAACTTTAGCCATAAAACATCAATTTTCGAATTTAAATATAATAAATTGTGATCTGATCTTTTGCTAGCAGTCTTATATCACTAGTTTCCAGACTTACACACAAAAATTGACTTATTCAACGAAAGACAAATAATAAAAAAGTTGTCGAAACGATCAATCTGTGAGAGTGCAGCTTTAAGTCATTTCTTTACCTATTTTAGTCACTTTCTTAAAATTTTCATAGTCAAATAAAAAAATAAATATAAGTGTGTTTTAACATTAAAGTATGTTTTTTTTTTTAAAAAGGTGAATGAAAATAATGTATTTCAGAAATTATTAAGATTTTATATCATATACACAATGAGATTTAAATAAGGAAAGTGAATTAAGTTAGGAAATTACTTAGATGCTTTATGAATTATTATAACATAAACTTCTTTACGCATTTTTGGAGTGAACATGTTAAAATTTGTGAAAAGTCAGCCTTTAGTGACTTTAATTCGGTGAACTGTTAGATGTTCACAGTGACTGGTCAAGTAAATTGGTAGCTGACTCAATTAAATGTAGACCACTTAAAAACTAAGTTAGTATATACTTACAAAAAATAAATGGTAATGCGATTGTGTGGCATCAATCCATCTATTTCTTCAAGTAAATTCTAACAATCTTGAATCATTACTTAAAATCTTATGATGGGTGTAAATCAGTGAACATGATAGAATCATAATATATTATCATGTTAAAGGGACTAGACACCAGATGATACATTGTTAGTAAAGAAGAAAATTGTCAAAAACTCACACAAAATTGAATGCCTTGAATCTTACTCACTGATGTATTACATTGCTTACGACACAAAATCATGCGTCTTTTGCATTTTTTGGCGCATTTTCCCCATTTTTCAAAATTGGGTTGTCTACCAGGAAAAATCCAGTAAGTTTAAAATAACGTTGGTATATTTATTTGTACTCACCCATCACATGCTAAATATATATACACACATATAATAGGATACATATTTATATTATTTCTTCATATTATGGCTAAATGTAAAATTTAAACAAGAAACATTAGTTAAGAGTAATCATAAGTGTTTTCCATCAGTAAATACCTAAAACGTTAAGGAATTAAGGTCAGATAAATAACTACAAAATATCATATAAAGTGTACCTATTAAAAACACACAAAAATATGCACAACTCAAGATTTTGTGGAATATGCACATTCTGTAAAAATCTGCGTCTCTGGACCCAAGTCATCCTCTCTGGACCAAAATCTACCTCCCTGCGGACCGAAATCTACCTCCCTGGACCAAAATCTACCTCTCTGGACCAAAATCTAACTCCGTGGATCAAAATCTACCTCCCTGGACCAAAATCTACGCCCTGGACCAAAATCTACCTCTCTGGACCAAAATCTAACTCCCTGGATCAAAATCTACCTCCCTGGACCAAAATCTACCTCTCTGGATCAAAATCTACCTCTCTGGATCAAAATCTACCTCCCTGGAACAGCTAGAGGTTCATATATAAGGCGAGATGCCAACCTTGTTCACTGTTAAGTGTGAGAAATGATCACATGACTTGCAAGCTGTTGGGAAAGACCATTCCAAGCTTTTTAAAACTGGGAAACCATTGTGCACTATTTTTAGAAGGGAAACTCAGCTGAGATATGATTTGAGACATGATAATTGTGTTTATTATTTTAATCATGTGATATGATGTATAATTGGCCTCATACTAGGTCTCGTTGACATCTCTAGGCTTGTTTTGAGATAAAAACTGTATTTGCCGATTTTGGGACCAAAATGGTGTCTGGTCCCTTTAAGAAAGAAGTAAACAAATTCAAGTAGGAAATTGAAGTATCTGTTTAATAGATTATATAGCTCTTATAAAATACTTTACAAACACTTTAAATTAATAAAAGTTCTCAAATTAACATTTTATTACATTATTGTAGCAATTTTAAGCATATTCATCATTTCATAATATTCAAGAAATGCTAGTTAAATTGGCTTGAATTCAATTGTTAATGTGTTTTAAATTAACGATTCAAATTTGTCTCATTTATTTATATATAGTTCGGCTTATTTTCGTTTTTGTGTTTCATAGTTTTAGAAATAGTAGTGTTGGGGGAGGGGTAGGGGTGTTGAAGGACGGGGTCGGTGTGTGTTGGGGGAGGGTAGGGGGTTACTAAGGGTGTGTAGGAGGGAGGAGGGGAGATAAAGGTACTTGGTCCCTGGGCCAAGGTAACGAAATGCATGATCGTCCCAGATGTTCAGCATCATTACAAAGAATCATTTCAGCACGGTGGTGGTTCTGTACAACCAATCAGCTGTGATATTTCAATGGAACACAGGGAATATAGTGATAATTCACTATAGACATGTAGCCATCAATTGTTTATAATATAATCTTGGCAATAGACTATATGGAACCTCCTGAACACTGTATTAAGATAACTAAATGTTTGTTCACCAACATATCATTCATTTTCATTCATCAAAATGTCATTAATTGACAAGACTTCAAAAAGATTAAGAAATGGCCATTTTTATCAAAAATAATTCATACAATGCATTAATTTATACTAAACCTAGTCAGCCTCAAATTAAACAAACAACTTCTTTGGTGTCAAATAAGCCTAAAAAGCTGTATTTAAAGGTTGTTCAGATGGTGGACATGCAAACTCACTCTAATGGTGGACTAAAAATGCAAACTCACTCTAATGGTGGACTTGCAAACTTACTCTAATGGTGGACTTGCAAACTTACTCTAATGGTGGACATGCAAACTCACTCTAATGGTGGACATGCAAACTCACTCTAATGGTGGACTTGCAAACTCACTCTAATGGTGGACTTGCAAACTCACTCTAATGGTGGACTTGCAAACTCACTCTAATGGTGGACATGCAAACTCACTCTAATGGTGGACTTGCAAACTTACTCAGGTGATGGACTTTTCATACAAGTTCAGATAGTAGAGCTGTAAGCTTTCATGCCAGTTCATAATTATGGTAGAGTTGTAAGCCTTCATGCCAGTTCATAATTATGGTAGAGTTGTAAGCTTTCATGCCAGTTCATAATTATGGTAGAGTTGTAAGCTTTCATGCCAGTTCATAATTATGGTAGAGCTGTAAGCCTTCATGCCAGTTCATAATTATGGTAGAGTTGTAAGCTTTCATGCCAGTTCATAATTATGGTAGAGCTGTAAGCTTTCATGCCAGTTCATAATTATGGTAGAGTTGTAAGTTAAAAATGCATACTAGTGCATTTTATAAAGATGTAAGCTACCACACTCAGTCTTTGCCTTAATTTCTTTTCAGCACTTGTCCTTTCGGGCAAGTAATTGAAGAAAACCACTTGCCCAAAACAGCTTTACTTGCCCAAAATAACCAATTCCTACGTAAATATACGAAAGCCAATATTTCAATATTATAATAACGTTCAATCAGGATTTGTGAATTGATGCTGAAGAAATTATGCAAACAGAGGGATCTTAATTTCGGAAAAATGTACTTGCCCATTCGGGCAACCGCCTGGGAATTTCGACTTGCCCGAAACAGTAATTACCTGTCCCGGGTACGACGAAGACTGCACACTAGTTCAGTGAGCAGAAATTGTCAGCATGTAAACAACAAGCTCAGTCAGTAAAGATGTAAGCTTTGACACTAGCTCAGCAGGTAGATGTAAGCTTGCACACTACCGCAGTAGGTAAAGATGTAAGCTTTGACACTAGCTCAGCAGGTAGATGTAAGCTTGCACACTACCGCAGTAGGTAAAGATGTAAGCTTTGACACTAGCACAGCAGGTAGATGTAAGCTTGCACACTACCGCAGTAGGTAAAGATGTAAGCTTTGACACTAGCTCAGCAGGTAGATGTAAGCTTGCACACTACCGCAGTAGGTAAAGATGTAAGTTTTGACACTAGCTCAGCAGGTAGATGTAAGCTTGCACACTACCGCAGTAGGTAAAGATGTAAGCTTTGACACTAGCTCAGCAGGTAGATGTAAGCTTGCACACTACCGCAGTAGGTAAAGATGTAAGCTTTGACACTAGCTCAGCAGGTAGATGTAAGCTTGCACACTACCGCAGTAGGTAAAGATGTAAGCTTTGACACTAGCTCAGCAGGTAGATGTAAGCTTGCACACTACTGCAGTAGGTAAAGATGTAAGCTTTGACACTAGCTCAGCAGGTAGATGTAAGCTTGCACACTATCGCAGTAGGTAAAGATGTAAGCTTGCAAAAAAGCTCAGTTGGTAAAGATAAAAGCTTGCACACTAGCACAGTAGGTAACTCAGTAGGTAAAGATGTAGGCTTGCACACTAAGATGATCCTGAAAATGATATCATAATTTTCTTTCTGCAAATGCTTAATGATTGCAACTTACGCCACGATACCTCTGCCTTCCAATAAAGCTATCAACTTTCCTACAAAAGTTCCTGCTATAATTCAGCAATTGGTTCAGCAACAATATATAAAAAAACCATTTCACAGGTGTTCCAAATATGAAAAGCCTTAAAGATTACAATTTGTGCAACTCTGAACAATTATTTGTTCAATTTCTACCAATTACAATAGGAATGATAGTGTTTATTTTCTAGAAGTTCAGGGTTCTGTAATTATAAAATGTTCCTGGATAATTCAATCCAAATATTTTTTCCACCTGTCGTTTCTGGAACAGTTTGGTACATTGGGGGGGGGGGGGGGAATATGTGTAAAAAAAAAAAAGCTACCACCTATGGAGGTTTAACACTTGTATGATTTGATGATTTTAGTTTATAAAAATTAATTAATTAAACAGTAAATAGCAGATATTATTGCCAATATATATTTAATGGTAAGAAAATATTTGGTAAAATCTTGTATGTTTAAAGTGTCTTAGATGATGACCTGTTTTTAGCATGCAGGGGAACAGCATTATGATGTATCAGATGACTGTTCATTGTAAACTACCAATCATATTGATTAAGTGTATATATTATTGAAGGCTGGTAGGTGATTAAACTGGCTGGCAATTTCACTATAATCTAATTTCAGGGTTAAATCTGTTGATAATGTATCATAATTTATAATTTTTGTTTAAGTCAGACTCTGAAAATGGTATAATTTAAACTAATAAGCAGGATTTGGGTATAATACAGAGGATGAAGAGGGTTTAATTGCATCGCCCTCTTTTTGAGGGTCCATAATTTGGCTCATAGCAACAGTGCCAGACCTGTGACCTTTGAAGTGCCAAACCTTTGACCTCTAACATGCCAGACCTGTTACCTCTTGAAGTGCCAGACCTTTGCCCTCTGAAGTGCCAAACCTTTTAAGTGCCAGACCTGTGACCTCTGAAGTGCCAGACCTGTGACTTGAATGCCAGACCTTTGACCTCAGAAGTGCCAGACCTGTGACTTTTGAAGTGCCAGACCTTTGACCTCTGAAGTGCCAGACCTGTGACCTTTGAAGTGCTAGACCTGTGAAGTGCTAGACCTGTGACCTCTGAAGCAATAGACCTGTGACCTCTGAAGTGCTAGACCTGTGACCTCTGAAGTGCTAGACCTGTGAACTCTGAAGTGCTAGACCTGTGACCTCTGAAATGCTAGACCTTTGACTTCTGAAGTGCAAGACCTTTGACTTCTGAAGTGCCAGACCTTTGACCTCAGAAGTGCCAGACCTTTGACTTCAGAAGTGCCAGACCTTTTACCTCTGAAGTGCCAGACCTGTGACCTCTGAAGTGCCAGACAGTTGACCTCAGAAGTGATAGACCTGTGACCTCTGAAGTGCTAGACATGTGACCTCTGAAATGCTAGACCTTTGACTTCTGAAGTGCAAGACCTTTGACTTCTGAAGTGCCAGACCTTTGACCTCAGAAGTGCCAGACCTTTGACTTCAGAAGTGCCAGACCTTTTACCTCTGAAGTGCCACACCTGTGACCTCTGAAGTGCCAGACAGTTGACCTCAGAAGTGATAGACCTGTGACCTCTGAAGTGCTAGACATGTGACCTCTGAAGTGCTAGACCTGTGACCTCTGAAGTGCTAGACCTGTGACTTCTGAAGTGCCAGACCTGTGACTCTTGACCTTAGGCTGTTTCATTGGGTACCAACTTACTCAAGTTAAAATCCACTAGGTCCGTATTCACAAATGTCTTGAATTTGAGACTGACATGCTCAGACAAGCATTTTTTTGTAAACTGAATGTTATAACAGGTGCAAATATAATCTAAAGTACTTTATATGATATAAATAATCTGATCTACAATCAGGCTCACATCTTTTTGTCAAAATTAGTTATATTATAGATATTTTGAAACATTTAAGATTTCAGTTTTCTGAACCTGAGTCTAAAACTATTACTGAAGACTTCATGAATACACACCCTGAGCTATGTAGCATCCCTGTGAATACACACCCTGAGCTATGTAGCATCTCTGTGAATACACACCCTGAGCTATGTAGCATCTCTGTGAATACACACCCTGAGCTATGTAGCATCTCTGTGAATACACACCCTGAGCTATGTAGCATCTCTGTGAATACACACCCTGAGCTATGTAGCATCTCTGTGAATACACACCCTGAGCTATGTAGCATCTCTGTGAATACACACCCTGAGCTATGTAGCATCTCTGTGAATACACACCCTGAGCTATGTAGCACCTCTGTGAATACACACCCTGAGCTATGTAGCACCTCTGTGAATACACACCCTGAGCTATGTAGCACCTCTGTGAATACACACCCTGAGCTATGTAGCACCTCTGTGAATACACACCCTGAGCTATGTAGCACCTCTGTGAATACACACCCTGAGCTATGTAGCACTTCTGTGAATACACACCCTGAGCTATGTAGCACCTCTGTGAATACACACCCTGAGCTATGTAGCACCTCTGTGAATACACACCCTGAGCTATGTAGCACCTCTGTGAATACACACCCTGAGCTTTGTAGCACCTCTGTGAATACACACCCTGAGCTATGTAGCACCTCTGTGAATACACACCCTGAGCTATGTAACACCTCTGTGAATACACACCCTGAGCTATGTAGCATCTCTGTGAATACACACCCTGAGCTATGTAGCATCCCTGTGAATACACACCCTGAGCTATGTAACATCCCTGTGAATACACACCCTGAGCTATGTAGCACCTCTGTGAATACACACCCTGAGCTATGTAGCACCTCTGTGAATACACACCCTGAGCTATGTAGCACCTCTGTGAATACACACCCTGAGCTATGTAGCACCTCTGTGAATACACACCCTGAGCTATGTAGCATCTCTGTGAATACACACCCTGAGCTATGTAGCATCTCTGTGAATACACACCCTGAGCTATGTAGCATCTCTGTGAATACACACCCTGAGCTATGTAGCATCTCTGTGAATACACACCCTGAGCTATGTAGCACCTCTGTGAATACACACCCTGAGCTATGTAGCACCTCTGTGAATACACACCCTGAGCTATGTAGCACCTCTGTGAATACACACCCTGAGCTATGTAGCACCTCTGTGAATACACACCCTGAGCTATGTAGCACCTCTGTGAATACACACCCTGAGCTATGTAGCACCTCTGTGAATACACACCCTGAGCTATGTAGCACCTCTGTGAATACACACCCTGAGCTATGCAGCATCTCTGTGAATACACACCCTGAGCTATGTAGCACCTCTGTGAATACACACCCTGAGCTATGTAGCATCTCTGTTTTATGTTCATTTAAGGATACCATGCAAAAAAATGAGGGTGAAGTCCCCCCCTCCACACACACTTCCCCATGATGTTCCCCTCCCTCTGTCCAATACATGTACTCCTTAGATATTTTTTACCCAATGTAACAAATCATATGAAACTATTTTCAGACTGTGCATACTGAATAATGAAATGATATATAGATTCTGTGTACCACGTACCACCTCTCGAGTACCTAGTGCTCCCTTAATTACCCTGTATTAAAAAGTTAGGTTACAGCCTAAAATAATATACAGGACTGATCTTGTATTTTCTTACTTGTCAAAAATTTGCTAACTCACTCTAATCAATTCCGATCTTACAAAACCTGAGGACAAGAATTACTACCTAAATAAATTGTAATGTTGTAAACTTTCTGAAATTCTTAACCCTATAGTCTGTTCAGTTAATGTACACAAAACGAGAATTAGTCGCAGATTAACACTGATTTAATTCCAATGTTTGTAAACATTAAACAAAGTTTTAACAGATAATAGGCCTCAGAACCTATTTACTTGCAAACACTCCACAAACTGTTAAATTAAAGTGAAAATCTTGCGATATTTTGTGAAATGGCTTCTTTCAATGTATCAATGAGACTTTGATTATTTTTTTCTGGTTTCTCAAATGTATCAGAAATATTCTGATAGCTTTTTTTCTAGCTTTTTAATTTCAGAATCACTTTCCCAGTGTTAATTAATTTCGACATCGATAATTAGTTTTTGCAAATTAGTTGATCTAATTGTAGTAACTATGTTATGATTTTATTACTCTTTGGTGCTGATTTAAGTTATAAGTGACAAGACTTTTATTGCTAATTTTCTGACATTTCAATTTCATTTTACGACTCCAGTAATCATTTCTTCACTTTTTAACATTAAATTACGCTGCATCAGGGTTTTTTTTGCTCAAAGTTGGATTAGCTTCATTAAAGATTACTTTTTCAACTGTAATAATACTTTTAACGTCCATAACTCTTTTTTGACGAAAAATTAGACTTTGGACCAAAAGTTCTTTTGTAACGAAGGTTTTAAGTTTCTTGTAAAATAAAATACTTTTAATGTCATAAACTCCTTTTAAATGAAAAAATAAACTTTGGACCAAAAGTTCTTTTGTAACGAAAGTTTTAAGTTTCTTGTAAAATAAAATACTTTTAATGTCATAAACTCCTTTTAAATGAAAAAAATAAACTTTGGACCAAAAGTTCTTTTTATTAAACAAAGGTTTTAAGTTTCTTGTAAAATAAAATACTTTTAATGTCCTAAACTCCTTTTAGATGAAAAAATAAACTTTGGACCAAAAGTTCTTTTGTAACAAAATGGAGGTATTAAATTTTGTAACTAAACTGTCTGGTATAAATCGCCAGTAGCAAAAAAACAAAGGTAACATTTATACTGCAAAAAACACAAACTGACTGACAGGAAATCGCATCAGAAAAAAGCGTGAAAATTAATACGAATTTACAGGTCTAATTGGCAATATACCGTATCAGCGAAGTTATCATTGCTACTGATGCAAAGATAAACAATCTTGTCAGCTAAGCTAGTGGAGGCTGATTATCCAGCTATTTGAAAGTAGTTAAATCCCATCACACTGGGTTAAAACCACATCTCTGCCGACTTTGGACATTTTCCTTCTCAGATTATGGATTAGTAAGATTAGGAATTGAGTTGACTTTATATGACTTGAAATGTGCAGAGGGCTATTTAAGTGACTCAGAGTTCAATGGATTTTGTTGCAGTGTTAAATATTGTGGAAAATTGGGATTTTAATGGAGTAACATGATTGAAGATTATAGATAATTGAATTTCTGCAATGGGCAGCGAAATTGTCAAATTGTATTTTTGAAAGAAGAATCAAAGTGCTTTTGTGGATTTTAAGTGGAAAGCAAATAATAAAAAAACTTGTCGATTGTATTAACGGAAAAAAGAGGAGTTTTGCTGAAAAAAAAAAAACGAGCAGCATTTGAGAACATCAAATGATTCTTTTCTGAATAAAGTGTAACTTGTCTAATGATGTTAATAAATCAAAGAATAAATGTTTACTTTGAAAAATGAGTTTGTAAGGAACGGCACATCCTTTCTAGCTCCGAAAAATTGATAAAAGGGTGTTTCATGTGATTTCTGCAGACTCTATTATCGTTGATACAACGATTTATAAAAGAAATACATGTTTACGTTAAAAAGGCGTCAATTTTTCTCTCTTGTCAGATTTGAGTAAACTTTGTCTAAGTACTAGTGCAAAACTCCTATTAAAATTTAACAAAGGGTGAAAGTTCAGACATCAGAGTTAATTTAATGACTGGATTTACAATTGCAGTTCTGTTATTTATTCAAGTGAATTGGTTATAAAAAGAATTAATGGCATTAGTTGGTGAATAAATGGATATTCTGTCAAGTGTAAATGAATTGTGCAATTTTAATCTTAATTTGAAGATATGAATAAATTGGAAAAGTCCAGGATTAAATTAAAATAAACTATGAAGTGAGGGTATACCATTCAAAGGTTTAAACTTGGCTGAATTATTTTCAATGAGATCGTGAAGCAATCCAGTCTTTCACAAAATGCAACCCAAAACACAATGAAATCGAAGAAAATAAACGTTCAGTGAATATAATGGAGTTTACATCCATTTTGTCTAATTTTCTGAAACTGATATTATGTATTTGCATAATTTATGTCATTGGTTGCCATGGTAACAAAGTACCATACAAACATACGTCATTAAAAAAAGATGGAGTTGTAGTAGAAAAAATTGTATCGCTGGAGACGCAAAAAGGACACACAGGAAAACCCCATCAAGTTCTAAAAATAGACATTGAAAGCACTCCAACTGATGAAACTATTGACCTTGATGATGTCCAAGAAAAAGAAAATGACCTTGACCTAGAAGAAGACGAAAATGGAAAATCTTTCCAGTTTGAAGATGCACTTATCCTTATGAAACTTATCAATGAGCTTAAGCGAGAATTACACGAGGTCAAGTACACTCAAAGAAAGGACAAAGAAGAACTCATTGCTTTCAAAGATGAACGTGAAAACGACAGGTACAAATTTAGTTATGAAAGTATATATGTTACTATAAATACATGAACATTATTTAAGGCTAAAACATTGCTGTCCTGGAAACGATAAGATCAACTGTTCAAAAGGAATTAACTCCCAGTATAACCTGTAAAATACAAAATAGGAGAAAGAGGAAAAACTTAAAAGGATGTTAAAATTTGTATTGGTTTCCAGTCCAATCTTATATTTTGAGTTCTATATATTTATACTTGTATATTCTTTTTAAAATTAATTTCAGTTAAATCAGTATTTTTTTATAAAACCTGTTGCCATGGAAAACAAGGTGATGGTTGATCATCACTCTGCACAAGTCTTACTATCTAGCAACTTCTAACATTTTTTTTCAGTTTATTGGTTGTTGCTATGGTGTAAGAGGACAAAAGTCAAGGTGAGAGTGAGGCTGTTGCTATGGCAGAGCTGGTGCAACTGATACAGTAATCGACAACTGAACAATGAAATAATAATGTATAATCAAAATTTATATCTTTCTGGCCAAGGGTTGTTGCTATAGAACCACAGGCCAAAGGTCAAGGTTAAAGGCATGTTGTTACTATGGCAGAGCTGATTCACTTGAGACAACTCACCAGAGCAGTTACACTATAACCTTTATACCTTTTAGGTTCATGGTTGTTGCTATGGAGACAGAAATCAAAGGTCATGGTGAAAGGTCAGCATTTGTAAAAGCAGAGCTGCTCCTGCTGAGACAAAGTCAAAAATGTTGAATTGTATCACCGTTTGGGACAGACATTAATTCACTTAACTTCATATATATTCAGGTCCAAGGTTATTGCTATGGAGACTGAGGTCAAAGGTCAAGGTGAGAGGTTGGCTATTGCCAAAGCAGAATTGGTGCAACTAAGACAACTAACAACAGGGGCTTGGGACAGAGCTACAAAAGTGATGGACAGTGTACAAGATAACAGGTAGTATTTAAATTTGTCACTGAAAAATGTTGATAAGGTTAGGACTATTCCATTTGAACAAGGCACTTTCAAAGTGGACCGTCACACTTTAAAATTTTCCAAAATGCATATTCAGTGTACAAGATGAAGGGATACAAATTTACTTAAATTCAGTGAAACATGTCAAATGAGGTAATTGCTTATCTATTTAAACATCCACCTCCCCATTGCCCAGGACAGCCCTTTCAAATCAGACCGCTCAACTTTAGAAATTTCAAAAATTTATATTCTGTGTACAAGATAAAGGAGGTAAATATTTGCTAGAAATTGCTTGAAAATTGTCACTGCAACTTGCCAAATGATGTGACGGCTAATCCTTTTAAACACCCCCCCCCTCCCCCTTGCCCAGGAGCACTTTCAAATCAAACTGCCCAACTTTAGAAATTTCAAAAATTCAAATCCCAAGCACAAGACAAAGTGTTGATAATTTAATAAAACTTGCTTGAAAGAGATACTACTGAATCATTTGAAACGAGGTAACGGCTAATCCATTAAACAACCCAAGAAAAAGCACATCCAAAATAGACCGTCCCACTTTGGAAATTTATTGAACCCATCAAAAATAAGCAGTTGTCTGGTTAGTGCAGTGGTAAGCGCACTCGTTTCTCACCAAGGTGACTTGGGTTTGATTCCCGGCCTGGGCTCATGTGAGCTTAATGGTTCATCGTCACCAAGCCAGACATGTGGGCTTTCTCAGGGTTCTCCGATTACCCCTAACATCACAAGACCACACTCTCGTGCCAAGGAGCTACTTGTAACAGCAACTCAAACTTAAAAGCAACAGAACACACACAAACTTCCTCTCCTATTTGCCTCCCTGAGGTGGGTAAATGTTTATTTAAATTGAAAAGCCTAAAAAGATTTTTTTTCCCTTATTGTGAAGGCTGATATAAACCACATTCATGTCTCATGATTTCTGGGTATCCTGATTACCTCTGTTCAATTGAAAAGCCATGAGAAATTGTCCCCCCACCCCCTCTGGTGAGGATCAAACCCCTACCCACTGTGGTGAGGATCAAACCTAAATCCTGTGAAAAAGGGAGGGACAACTGAACCATGACTCCTCCCCTTTTTTGATTGATCTATAAATCTTTCTTAAATCACTGTTATTATACCTATAAATGTAAAAATCCTTTATTTAATTTTTATTGACATTTAGGCCTTAAAGCTGCACTCTCACAGATTTACCGTTTTGACAACTTTTTTATATTTTATCTTGGAACGAGCAAATCTATATGAAAAATCACGGAAACAAGTGATACTATTAAGATTGCTGACAAAAAATCTGATCGCATGTTTTCATACTTCAGGTCAAAAATTGCTGTTTTAAGTATTTTTCTTAAACCGTTAGTTAAACGCTTTTAGCCATAAATCATTAATTTTCGAACGGATATATGAAAGTCTGCGATCTGATCTTTTGTCAGCAGTCTTATATCACTGGTTTGCTGATATTTTCGCAAAAATTGGCTCAATCGAAGAAAAAATATAAAAAAAGTTGTCAAAACGGTAAATCTGTAAGAGTTCAGCTTTAAAGCCTTTTTCATAATACTATCAAAGACACTGTTTTCTACATTTATAGACTTAACATGGCAAATAAAATATTAAAAACAACCTAATACAGGAAATAAGGTCATGATATAAAAGTGTGCCAAACAGACACATGACGCTGCGTTGCAAATTAGCAGATAATAAATCTTTGTCCATGGCGAGACATTTATCTAGAAAAGCTTTAAATGACTGCAACCACTTGCACACGCTCTATCTAATTTTCATGTTAACCAAAAGTGCTCCGAAAATATTTCTCACTTATCATTGCCAACAAATCATCATTTGTGAAGAATGTTTCATCCATAATTTGGTTTCCAAATGAGGGTAATAGGGTAATCGTCACAAATAGGCAAGATAAAAATTGTCAACATGTTGATATAGGATAAGTTGAGATATTAGTATATAATAACTCTAACCTTTAACACTTGAGATACCTAAATTGTATTTAAACGCTGTAAGAATACCACAAGTGGATGTCAGAGTTTGCCTGTTTTTTTAGATCATGAAATGGAGATGGGGCATAACTACAATTGTTTTGTTAAAGTCAGGGTTATGGCCCTTGACTCACATGAATTATTATTGTCTTTTACCAGTAATCAAATTAAGACTTCTGGAACTACAAGCCCAAACTCATTTATTACTTCTTGGCTTAAACATTGAATAAGTGTTACAAGCCCAACTGTATAATATTTAGATTTTGAACAAGCCTAGCAGTCTTTATACCAGTTTTAGGCTTGCGGGTTCATGCTACATGTAATTTCTATCACTGACTCAATCAAACTAAGAAAAGAGCACCGCAAATAGATGCCAGCAATTGTTTTCCTTTTTTTAATTTATCAAGGGACATAAATTATGCTAGAGTAATGGGCCCTTGATCTAATCTCTAAGTAACTGTTTTTCAATACCACCAGACCATATTTGGTTTGATGTGATTTTTTTACACATTTATTACATTTAGAATTAAAGAAATTCAGTTATTGCTTTTTTTTGTAACCAAAAAGAAAAACATTTTAAGATTTTTTCCTCAAAGTGATCGAAATTATATTTTGTCCAATGGGATGGATTTTTTTTCAAATCTGCAGTATATTATTTTGGTAAAGCCATTATTGATTTAAATAAGGTGAATCAGTATATATAGTAGAGGCTGGGCCAGAAGGCAAAATATATTGACCACCAAGCAGGTTATAGGATTAGAAGTTAAAATGCATTTACCAAAACAAATTATTTGTGCAAATGAATCACTTTTTTGATAAATTCATACTAATAATCTTTAACCACTATTTAATTACTTTCATTACTTAATTCTTACCCAATATTTCATTTTTCAATCTGGGCTTTTAAAATGTTTAAGTAAACATCTTATTATTACCTATAGCCCTGTAATCATTTGTCAGTTACCCTATCTTATCAATATCATTAACCTCCCGGTTGAAATTTGAGCCCGCAAATAACACATTCCACATCATTTGGCGACCCTTGCTGAAACTGATATTAGGCCTATAAAATGAATTGATTGTTTCAGGGAAACAGTTTTAAACATAATGATCTTTTGCACTGTATAGATTTTTTAACATTTGCCATAACTTCACAATGTTAATCATCTTACTAGGTCAAATGTTCATTGTTAAAGTTAACAACATTGTTTATGTTAACGTTGTTAACTATTAAATATTTTTTTTCTCTGGAATTAAAATGGAAATATTTGTGATCTGCAGTATTTCTAACAAGGTTTCAGACACTTGTTTCAGCTGTTTTATTTAAATATATGAGCATGTAATAGAATATTTCACATTTAATAAGAAATAAACATTTCAAGTTCCATTACTCTGTTTGAAATATGTCCCTTATTCAACCTGAAAACAACCTGATAGGCTATGAATATTAGCCAGATTTTGCATTGCCCTTAAGTAATGGTGAATGTACTTACAAACTATTTATTTTGTGTAAGGAAAGTTTTAAGTGGTCTACATTTTATTGTGTAAACTACCCACTTTTAACAGGGCCTGCCATTGTTCATATCTACCACTTCACCTGATTAAAATCAATACTGGCTGACTGCTGAGACAAATGTATTGAGAAAACTTGAGAAATACTGCTTTCTCATTGGACAAAATATAATGTTGACCACCAAACAGAATAAATAAATTATTTCTATTTAAAAAAAATCATATTTTTTACATATTGCAAACTCTAGGAAGGAAAATGGTTGCTTGCGAAGGGTACCCTAAACCCAACATTTCTTTTTAAACCCGCATACAGATGTAACAAATATGTTTCTACATCCGTTTTGATAGATTCGGTACAGCCATTTGTTACATTCAGACGGCAAAGCTTTGATAAATTGGGCAGAAAATTTAATTTCCAGATCCTTTCTCATGATTGAACTTTTATTGAATTTAATGTTGTTTGCCCAAAAGACTGAGGTCTTCATGTTCTGTTATTTCTTACAGTTTTCTTCAGTTTTTCTTAAAATCATGTTTAAAAGTGTGATACGCTGTTTTATCAGTTTTGATCTCAATGACAAAATAGCCATTAACACATGCTCAATGCTTTTCCATCTTATAGGGATACAAAAAACATACTTCTCTTATATTTTAATGGATTAAAATTAGTATGTTTAACTCATTATAGACTCCAATGTTCAAAAAAGAAAAAAAAAAAAGATTGTTGCTATTAATTGTAAAAAAAATCAATACATTATAAAGGCTAATATTTTTTTCACTCTACACAAATCATAGGCGTTTTTGTTATGATAAAGTCAAATGAGTTAAATATTAAAATGCATTAAAAAAAAATAAAAAAAATAAATCAACCTTTATTTTGCCCCTTTTTAAGATTTTTTTGAAGCTTCAAAATGAAAGCTATAAATAAAATAAAATGGTACATTTTTGTACAGCTTATTTTGTCTTTGAAATAGTGCATTTTCAATACTGTATAGAGAAAATTACAAAAGTGGTCATTCAAAACAGGTTTTTTATGAAACAAGTTTTTTAATGAAGACAAAATTATACCACAGCAATTTTTTTTTATCAATTTAAGTATATTAAATGATAAAGTTTAATACTAATTGGGTTATTCACAGGGCTAAAGAAAAAAAATTGCTACAAATTAACATGCACATTTTTAACGCTCTTAAATTAATAATTTGACCTGAGCTGAAATTACTGCATTTGCAATTTACGACAAAAGGTGCTCCGATCAGGCGATTCTTGCATTTATCTATGACTTCACATCAAAATTTATAAAAAGCCTTATTGTAAAGAATTATTCTACTTTTAAATAAAAAGATATTATCTCATTCTATGTTTTTTTCATTTTCAGTTTACTTTTAGAGGGTTTGGTCTACTTCAAGAAAGATGCCGAGAAAGAGATTCGCCGCTTTAAGGAATATAAGGAACGAGCAGCCAAACGCTTCCATCAGCTGAACAACTCTGCCGAAAAAAATGAACGCGAAATTTCCGCTTTTACCTCTGATTTGCACTCACTTTCTAGAGCAGTTGATGGATTTGGAGAAAACTTGGACTCATTGTCAGTTAAAACTAAAAATTTATCCTCAGAGGTAACTACTAACTACAAGTCTCAAAATCACCTCAGGAATTTTGTAAATGATATTAATACTCATGTCAATGACAGTTTAAAGAATCTAACAACTTGCTGTGCAAAAGCACTTGCTGCAGCCAATCAAAAGACAGAACACTCAGTGACCAATCAAAAGGCAGATATTCTGACCAATGAGTTTAAAGATCTCACCAACCACCACAATTCAAAAATTGAGATTGTAGAATTTGGTTCAGGTGAATATGAAGATGAACTTCAATCCAAATATGAAGAAGAAACCAATAAAATAGGTGAAAAATATCCGAAAAACAAACAAAACCCTTTGTTTTATGGTAGTGGAGAGACAATACAAGAGGGAAGTGGGGAAATTGGAAGTGGTGATACGGAAGAATTACCTCCCTTTGATAAAATTTATTTCACTAAATATGTTGAAAAAACGGACTTTTATAAAGAAAATATGAGATTGAAAATTATTCTCAATGATTATGTTGAAAAGTATGCGAACATGTCACAAACATTACAAAATGTTGAATCGAAATTGGCCAATATACAGCTTGGTAACTTCATGCAAAACTTACAAGAGTCTATAATGAACTTCACCCAGAATGTTATAACAGTCGACCAATGGAAACTTTCCAGTAATCAAATTGTGAATTCCACCTTATATAATCAAGATCAGGTTATAAAGCTTACAAACATGGTTTTAGATTCCCAAGATAAAGTTACAGACCTGAACTGGAAACTGTATAACAACCAAATGATGAGTGACCAACAACTGAATATTCTACGGATGTATATCATCAAACTGAACAATTCCATGGAGGACCTTAAAGAGGACATAAAAAAGTTAGAAAGAGCTGATTCCCATGTTGTGAATAACAAATTCCAGTATCCGAGTTTCTATGGTTACCAGACTGGTTACAAAGTGCAATATTCCACACATGATGAAACTGACCTGAACCAGTCTGAAAATGATGATACAGATAATACTAAACAAGGACCTACTGTAAACTCAGACACGGTACAGTTGATAATGTCAAAATTGGAAGAACTTGGATTACAAATTGTCTTTAATCAAAACCGACTAGGAAATCTGGAGGTGAAAATACTTAATGACACTCTGACGTCATGTAGGAAATTTAACATGGACACCGCTCAGGACACTCAACTAGCGAGCCACGAGTCGATCATCAAATCAAATGCAAACTCGATCATCTTGACACACAATCTTGTCAGAGAACTAGAGCAGATTGTCCATGGACTAAACCAACAGGTAAAAATACTATGGTGTACCATTTGTGCCATTACATTTACCAAAGACTAACAAAAAGCCACGGTCAACTATGTATTCCTGTATAATACGTATGTTTTGTCATTTGAAAATGACTTGAACTGGTTTTGAAAATTATTTTAAGAAGTGATTAAGGATTTGAGTAGCATTTACTTAGAAGTTTTCATTATTTTGTGTAAACTGAGCCAGCCACAGAGTGCATCTATCTCTTAAACTGATAAAAATCAAAAACAACTGACTGCTGATTTACTGAAAAAAAATATTGGAGAATTTGTAAGATACTGCCATCTCATTGGACAAAACATAATGTTGACCACTAAATCAGTTAGAACACATAAAACATCTTATTTTCTAAGAAAGGTTTGCATTTTTCTGCATGTTCCACCCATTTGAAGGTAGAGTTAGGTAACCCAAACCAGAAGTATGTTTTAAGGCCTAATATGTTCAAACAATTAAATGTATGATAAAACCATTTGTATTATAATATTGATTTTTAAACTTGTGAAATTTTATTTAACTTTACAGGTGAAACTAAACAATCGTAAGATTCGAGGCACCGAAAACGCTGTCACAAGACTTCAGGGAATTATACCAGCAATGGTGGCCATGAAACGAGAAATGGAAAACTTCCTTGAAACTCTGCCTTCAGGTATGATGATGATGATGATGATGATGATGATGATGATGATGATAATGATGATAATGATGTGATGATGATAATGATGATGATGACTAGGACAATGATGATGATATTTATGACAATGATGATTTTAATGATGAATATGATGATGATGACAATGAGGATGACAATGAGGATGAGGATGCAATGATGATGATTCAACGGTTCCAGTTTCATGCTAATAAAACTGATTGACATTCAATGTTTTAATGATACATTAGAAGTATTAACAGAACCCTTCAACATTCAATGATTCAATAAATCAAAGAATGCTGTTTAAAAGACAACATTCAATTTTGTCAAAATTAGGTAGCACGTCAATAACATCAAAGAAAACATCAGTCTTTAATAGCACAAAAACTCATACAACTGAACAGGTGCAACACATGCTGTTAAATAATTGTTATGGGGGGCTAATTTGTGGAATAATAATGATCAAAGAAATATTTCGCCCTTCAAATGCAATCATCTCAATTGACATCAACAATGACAAAGTCCATTAACGGTTGAAAATCATGAAGTGTAAAAGCAGAATGGTGCAGACAATCAGCAAATAATAATTGACGTTTTAATTCATGTAACAATGAAATTCTAGTTAACAAAGGTTTCCATATAAGGAAGGCAGAAGATTGTATGTTATATTTTAAAAAGCCTTTTAAGCACAAGGTATTAATTTGTTATCTAAATTTTAAAATGTTTTAAAGGGACAAGACACCAGATGATCCCAAAATCGGCAAATACAGTATTTCCTCAAAACATGCCTAGAATTGTCAATACTAGTTAGTATGAGGCCGATTAAACATCAACTGATATGATTAACAGAATATTTCATCGCTGCCTCAGCTGAGTTTACCAGTTTGAAAATAGCACATATTAGTTTATATTTAGCATGCGAAATTCATGTGATAAGTAGTCTTATACATATACCAACGCTATTTTCAAATTTACTAGTATTTAAGTGGTAGACAAACCCAGTAATTTTTGAATTGGAAAAATACACAAAAACTACGAAAGATACACGTGTCATAAGCAATGTGATATTGCATTTAGTAAGATTCAATGCGTTGAACACATCGGTTTCAATTTTATGTACATTTTTGACAATTTTCTTTTTTCTTGGAATTGTATCATCTGGTGTCTAGTCCCTTTAAAGCCATGAAAGTTTTGACATTTTCCTAACACTTAAAAAAACCCAAGAGTAAGCAAGTTGTGTAGCAAAAACAAATGGTTAAGGGGTCATATGAATTATACAAAATACAAAATTGATACAAGTAATTCTTTCTTTTTTGCAGATTGCTCTGAATACTATGACAGAGGCTACAGGAAGTCAGGTGTATATGTGATTCATCCAATCACAGTGCAGAGTTCCAGTCATGTGATGTGCCACATGACACAAGATGGTGGCTGGACAGTGATTCAGCAGAGATTTAATGGAAGTGTCAATTTTAAACGTAATTGGACCAATTATTCTCGAGGATTTGGCTCAATCGAGGGAGAACATTGGTTAGGCAACTACCTCATTCATTTATTAACTTCAAATAGAAATTACTCGCTAGAAATCGTCATGGTCGACTTTTACGACGTCACATGGTTGGTAAATTATGATCATTTCTCATTATCCGAGCCAAATGAAGAATACTCTCTAGAAGTGTCTGGCTACCATGGCAATGCAACAGATGGAATGGGCTACTCAACGAACATGGCGTTTAGTACGATTGACAATGATAATGACGGAAGTAGCCTCAACTGTGCGTTTTTCTACGAAGCAGGCTGGTGGTATAAACACTGTCAAACCGTTAATTTGAACGGACGTTATGATATAGGATTTGTATGGTTCAATCTGGACACTAGCGAATATATACGACTTAAGTCATCTGTAATGAGAATTAAGCCAAGATAATGACAAATGACTTATAAACAATCAGTCGCCTGTTCAGAACTTTCTCTAAGTTAACAAGGTTGTTAACGTCTTCATTGTTAACTACCAAATCTATATTTCTCTGGAAGTTTTATGGACGCACTAATCTGATCTGCAGTAATTCTTACAAATTTTGAGAAATTTTTACTGTTTTTGCTAATCTTTGTTGTATTTAAATATGTGAGCTCTTCATCAGATATTTCACATTTAAAAGTTAACAATGGTGCTATTAACAATGTTGGTAAGGTCTGATCAATTGTATATGACATTATAAACTTCATAAAATCATAATTATGATCATGTTTTTGTATAACACTTTTGTGTTTTTTACAACTCAAATTCAGGTTTTTGAGTGCCAGTATATGATAGACAAAATATATTTATTTCATATTCATTCACTGGGTCCAGCAAATTTGATTGCCTTGTATTAAAATCTTGAATTTTGGAAAACCCAAACATCATCTGAATGACATTTCCATGTGATATGTTATACATTTCATGTACATAAACATTTTTTCTTAATGTTGAAGCATATTGATGTACATTTTTTTCTAGTAAACAAATAAAGTACTACCAAATATTTGTCATTTATAAAAAACACAGAGTTTGTTACGTTGATAAGATAACTTCATTCAAATCAGGCCAATATTCCCTGAAATTGTTAGGCGAAAAAAAGACAATACCTGAAACAGAACGCAAGAGAGCAACAGTCACAAATCGTCAAGGTTATTATAAGGTTTTTCCACCCGAATATCAATAGCAAGGCTATCATTATAATACCGCAACATATTTTTTTCAAAAAGCGAGCAAATTATTTCTTGTGGTTCTATAGTTTCACATTCTGACAATACCTCTAAAGGTACAGCATCAAAGAACACAGAAAGATAATTCTTATTTTAACAGTTTATCGGGTAGGTAACTTAAATTGGAAAGAAACACTGTCACTTACATGAAAAGTTACTGCGTTCAAAACTCCCCAAGAAACTAGTTGAGAGAAATGTTAGATAACTCTACATCGACTATCTTGAGAAGACCGCGTGAAGCAGGTAAATTTTCTAGAACTATGCTTAGTTAAATTGGAGAACAATCTCATTTCTGAAAGGGAACCGCTTCGAAAAAACAGCCAGAAACAAGTCCAAAGAAATGGTAGATAACTCTATGGCATTTATCTCTAGATGAGCACTTAGGGCTGGTTACTGTTTTTTTAGATTTGCTTTATAATTGTAATAAAATGTCCACTTACCTGCAAAACACAACAAGAGCTGTCACAGAGACAGCGCGCTCGACTATTCCGCCGCTTTTCAATGTAAGGATTGAAAAGTTTTGGCGAAACATGCATGGATCACTGTTATATTAGATTTAAATGCAATACAAGATGTGCTAAGATATTAACATAAATGTGGTAACATGAAACATTTTAACCAGAATTTTTAAGTCTAATAATAAAGGGGCAAAAATTATATAATATGAAAGATAGAGTTATCTTACTTGATTTAAGAAGAAGGTTAAATGGTTGGGAGCCTGTGTGTAAAGTTTCAATGCAATACATGATGCATTCGCTGAGGTATTGACTTAAAAGTGGTTACATGCAAAACCTTAACCAGAATTTCTATGTCAAAAAAGGGACCATTATTTAAATTTAATGCAAACTAAAGTTATCTAACTTGGTTAATTAAGTAGGTTGGATGGTTGAATACCATTGTATCAAGTCTCAACACAATACCTCAAGTAGATGCTGAGATATTAACCTATGTGTGCTTGCACGCAAAACCTTAACCAGAATTTCAAAGCGAATAATAAAGGCCTATTATTTGCATTTAATGCAAACTAGAGTTATCTAACTTGGTTAATTAAGTAGGTTGGATGGTTGAGAACCATTGTATAAAGTCTCAATGCAATACCTCAAGTAGTTGCTGAGATATTAACCTATGTGTGCTTGCACGCAAAACCTTAACCAGAATTTCTAAGTCGAATAATAAAGGGCAATTATTTGCATATAATGCAAACTAGAGTTATCTTACTTGGTTAATTAAGTAGGTTGGATGGTTGGGTACCATTGTATATTGTCTCAATGCAATACCTCAAGTAGTTGCTGAGATATTAACCTATGTGTGCTTGCACGCAAAACCTTAACCAGAATTTCTAAGTCGAATAATAAAGGGCAAGTATTTGCATCAAATGCAAACAAGAGTTATCTCACTTGGTTAATTAAGTAGGTTGGATGGTTGAGTACCAATGTATCAAGTCTCAATGCAATACCTCAAGTAGTTGCTGAGATATTAACCTATGTGTGCTTGCACGCAAAACCTTAACCAGAATTTCTATGTCGAATAATAAAGGGCAATTATTTGCATATAATGCAAACTAGAGTTATCTTACTTGGTTGATTAAGTAGGTTGGATGGTTGAGTACCATTGTATATTGTCTCAATGCAATACCTCAAGTAGTTGCTGAGATATTAACCTATGTGTGCTTGCACGCAAAACCTTAACCAGAATTTCTAAGTCGAATAATAAAGGGCAAGTATTTGCATCAAATGCAAACAAGAGTTATCTCACTTGGTTAATTAAGTAGGTTGGATGGTTGAGTACCAATGTATCAAGTCTCAATGCAATACCTCAAGTAGTTGCTGAGATATTAACCTATGTGTGCTTTCACGCAAAACCTTAACCAAGGTGTGACGCCAACGCGGACGCTTGGGTGAGTAGTATAGCTCTCCATATTCTTCGAATAGTCGAGCTAAAAAAGGTATCACATTGAAAAACAATGCCAGAAACAAGTTCAGAGAAAAGGTAGATAACTCTATGTCAATTGTCTCCAGGTGAGCTCTAAAAGACTGGCAACTGGTTATACTATGCTTTAATAGTTAAATTGGAATAAAATACAGAATGTCAACTAACCTGCAAAACACAAAATTGAAAATAATTGCCCGAAACCAGTTCAGAGTAATGTTGATTGCCTTGAGGTGAGAGCTAAGGGCAGGTAACTATTCTATAACTATGAATAGTTCAATTGGAAAACAATTTTTCCTTGTTTCATACCTGAAAAGGAACCGCGTCGAAAAACACAGCGAGGAACCAGTTGAGAGTAACGGTAGATAACTCTATGTCGATTGCCTCGAGGTGAGCACTAAGAGCGGGTAACTTTTCCTGCACCATTTCCTTCAAGATTTGCTGGTCGGCTTGTGCGCCTATAAGACTATGATCGAAATAATGCGGCGAAAAGTAGGACTCTGCAATTGCTACCAGCGTCCTGAAAATTAGAATTGTAATATTGACAAGAGAACCACACACATGCTGGTAATTGGACCAATTTTTACTGTCAATAATCAGAGATAACCAATCAGTGATTGGTCAACAACTGATTGGTTAACAATGAAATATTTTTTTATTTATGAAGAAACACTTCACTTTCACATTTTGGCTTCATTTATTTTAAAACTACACATTTCTTATGCAAAATCTGACTGGTCTGTTATCCTTGTTTTAAACATCTAACCTTGATTAGTGGTCAACATACTATTTTGTCCAATGAGAAGGCAGTATTTCAGTTTTTTGATACTTTTAAATCAGCAGTCAGCCGTTATTGATTTAAATCCAGTACAGCGGTAGATATACACTGTGTTTGGCGTAGTTTTAGTGGCTAGTAAAACAAAATAAAATGCAGACCACTAAAATTTTAGAAATCTTAAGTATGTGCTTACACAAAATAAATTGTTAATATATTACATTAAAGTCTCTAAAAGGGAGTATTAATAAGTGTTAGAACTTTAGGAATATAAATTGTTTAAGAAAAAAACGAAATTGGACTATTTTAGTCATAATATTATTGATGGACACCTTGCATGGACAAATTCCGACTATCAATCATGACAAAATCATTTTTGATACTCGCTGATGTTGGCCATTGCACAGCAGCTTTTGTTATACCATTATTCTTATTCTAGAAAAACGGAAGATATAAAACAGTAAACACAATTTTCAATCATCACAGTTCTAACCAAAAGGCGTCCTCCGGTTCCATGAAAATGAGAGCCATCCCTGCAATGAAGTTCATTCCCTGACAGTAGCCAATCGTCGGGTTGTGGATACAGAATGCCAGCAATATGTCTTGAAGGTCCATGATCTATATAAACAATATGATAATTTATATACAAAATTTGTGTAACAATAAATGCCTGTCCCGCAATAAAGTTCATTCCCTGACAGTAGCCGATCGTTGGGTTGTGGATACAGAATGCCAGTAATATGTCTTGAAGGTCCATGATGTATATAAACAATATGATAACTTATATATGCAAAATTTGTGTAACAATAAATGCCGATGAGGTTCATACTCTGACAGTAACTGATCAGTGGGTTGTGAAGACAGCAATATGTCTGGGAGATCCATCATCTATAACAGTGATTAAATTCCCTTAAGACTGTGGGCCACCGTATAATAATTTATCATTGTAATAACCTAAACGTAAAAATGAGATTAACTATCTATAATATTGATATAAAATTTATATTTAGTTAAGGGCCATTTTGAACCTGAAAGGAGGCTATATTGTTGGGTTATGAATACCGAATGCCATCTTTAGGTCTGGGAGAACTAGGATCTATAATGGTTATAAAATATGTGTCTATGGTGAGGGTGGTCTAGTGGTACAGGTGACCGCCTCTCACCCAAGACGTCGTGGGTTTGATCCCCACTAGGGGTACTTTCTCACAACCTCTCAAAAAACTAGAGCTGTCACAGGAGTGACGAAAACCCCCAAATGCCGCCTGGACACAGGAATGGCAAACCATTCCTTTGAAAAGAGGCCATAACTCCAAGGTTACTGCACACTGCATCTTCTTTTATCATGCATGTATTGTTTGTCCGGAAACCCTTTTTTCTATTTTCGTAACAGTGCACAAAAACCTTTACTCCACTGGCCCCATTTTCAATCACAAGCATTGTCTTCACAGAGGCTGCCTATACAGCAAGTTTCATTACAATATCTCATGCCCAATTAAAGTTATGAAGCAGAAACCATTTTTCTATTTTTAGTAACAGTGACCTTGACCTTGGCCCAACCAGCCCCAATATCGAACTTGACCTGTATCTTCTGATGTTACACCTGTGTACCAAAAAATGTTCAAATCTGTCAAGCCTTTCATGAGTTATGGTCCGGAAACCATTTTTCTATTTTTAGTAACAGTGACCTTGACCCCACCAGCCCCAATATCAAACTTGATCTGTATCTTCTGATGTTACACCTGTGTACCAAAAATTGTTCAAATCCATTTAGCCTTTCATGATTTATCATCCGGAAACCGTTTTTCTTTTTTTAGTAACAGTGACCTTGGCCCCACCAGCCCCAATATTGAACTTGACCTGTATCTTCTAATGTTACACCTGTGTACCAAAACATTTTCAAATCTGTCAAGCCTTTCATGAGTTATCGTCCGGAAACCGTTTTTCTATTTTTAGTAACAGTGACCTTGACCTTGGCCCAACCAGCCCCAATATCGAACTTGACCTGTATCTTCTGATGTTACACCTGTGTACCAAAAATTGTTCAAATCTGTCAAGCCTTTCATGAGTTATCGTCCGGAAACCATGAAAACCGACAGACCGACCGATCGACCGACCGACAGACAGACCGACCAACAGACCGACCGACCGACCGACCAACAAGCTCACTCCTATATACCCCCTCAAACTTCGTTTGTGGGGGTATAATAAGGACACAGATCTGGTTTCTGCCCAGGAAACAGACTCGAGAGTCACTTACGTCACAATCAAGCTTAAATAAATTAGTATATACAAAATATGTGTCACAAGAGCACCCATAAACAGATGCAAGCCCCTTTCAGTGAATCAAGGAGTCACACGCACCCCATATTTCCTATTTTGAATAATATTTTGCATAAAAAACATCGTACGAGTTATTTTCCTTGGACAATTACTAAAGTATATATTTTACACTCGAAAGTTTTCTTTGAAATATTGAAAACATATTTTTATCAACACATTCTATGAGAAAATATGTTTTAAAAAAGTATAAAAACATGTAAGGTTTAAATCATACTTTGCTTCTGTGTGGTAAAATGAGTTGAAAGTGAGATTTCAGTTGAATTCAGATTTTGGAAACAATGCAAGCCTCAGACAAGAGGGTTTTCTCGAGGTACAATGGTTACCCCACAAAATCAAGCCAAAAATAGTGAGTTGGCATTAGTCAATAACTTTCTTTAAAATTGTTGTAAAATATATTAAGTTTAAACTAAGATTTTTTTAACATACCCCCTTGGAACCAACGGTTGTGAACTTGACATTGCTGGGCATAGTCCTCATCAGGTCAAGAGAAACTTGCTTCCGGTAGCAGGCCGCAAGCTGAAAGCGAAACGCAAAAGAAAATCTTTATATATTTAAAAAAAAAAAAAAGTGTCTCTGAAAAACCATAAGGCCCCCCCCCCCCCCCCAAAAGTTTGGTTTGGTAAACATTCTTTTCAAAAACAGGTAGGTAGGCTTTTTCATTATAATTTTTATTTGGCTTTGTGTTATAACGTTTTTGTTATCACTGGAGAATGGTGTAAAAGGAACCTTCTGTTTAAAGCTTTAAAGACTTTAATCAACATATTAAAACACACACTTGTTTTATTTTTTTTAATTGTTTTTCACCGACTGACTTTAAAAACGGTAGGGCTGGCACCTATTTCAAAATATAGTTTTTTAGGCCTAAGGAGAACTAGCTTCCAGTAGCAGGCTGCAAGCTGGAAATGAAATGTATTAGACAATGGGCCAATTGTTCAGAGCTTTGTTAAAGTTAATGACAATGTTAAAGGCACCGTTGTTAACTTTAAAATCGTTACTGCTCTGGAAGTTTAATGATTACACTTTTGATCTGCTGTACTTCTGAGAAGAATTGTTTTAGCTGTACTATATATTTAAATATATGAGCACGTAATGAAATATTTCACGGTTAAAAGTAAACAAGGATGTTGTTTCTTTTATCAAACTTCTGAACAATCAGCGCAATGTTTTAAATATTTAAATAAAAAATGTCATCGCAAATTTTCGATGGGAACCAAAGCTTCTGGAATCAGATCGAAAGCTGTAAGTGAAATGTATATGGCAATGCTGATATATTATTTATCAATAAAAAAAACAATTGTTCCTTCTTCTTATACTCTCTTATTTTACTTTTAGCAGTATAATGGGAGATGCTAAAACACTAGCTTTCATAAAAAAAATGTGATATTAATAGAAACTCTTTTTTTATATAAAGCTGCACTCTCACATTTTGACTTGACCGTTTTGACAACTTTTTCATGTTTTTCTTGGAATGAGACATTTTTTGCATAATGGCTGGAAACCAGGCCCAAATTTCTCGAAACTTCTTAAGTCCCTTACAACAGGATTAAGCTAAGCTCACTATTTTTGTCTTTCAATAGTTTGCGTAATATTTACTTCTTTAAGAGTTTTTATACTTTAGATAGGAATTATCATAATGATAATCACCATTAACCATTTTTCATTGATCAAATTCCAATTTAAGTATGTATTTTGCCTTATTGAAATAAGCTACTTAAGCATGTTAAACTTAAGAAGTTTCGAGAAATTGGGGCCAGTGATACTGAAGACTGCTGAAAACATATCAGATCACAGCTTTTTATATTTAAGTTCGAAACTTGCTGTATTATGGCTAAAAACATGACTAACACTTTAAGAAAAATGAAAATTTCGGCAGTTCCCCAAACAGTTAAGTGACCCATTTATATTGCAAGTTATCTTATATGACTAAATTGAAGGCATTCAGGTATCAAAATTCTGAGACAAAAACTTAAAAAAAGGGCAAAACTGTCATTCTGTGAAAGTACAGCTTTTATAAAACAATCTGCTTATTCAATAAACAACAAACATAGATTTTTAACTATCAACAAAGGATCATCTTCATCTTCTTTATATTTTCTTTCAAACAAACTTTGATGAAATCATAAATGTCTTACAGACCTTTGAGGTTTAACAATATTTTACTAAAAAATCAAGTGATCATGTCATAGCAGAAATTCATAAAAAAAATATTTTTACAAAGGCAGATAACTTACTGGAGATTCTGGTAGCAGGTTACAAAGGTTACGGTAATAGTAATCTCCCTTTTCTCTGATGAGATCTCGCACCCTGTATCTGACAAGTTGACGCCAGACCTGTTTGCGAAATCGGTCCGGGATGCCCGCTCGACACAATGTCTTCAACTCGGGAAGCTGCAAAATTTAATAATGAATAGTTCAGAAAATGTTTTATTTTTCTAATTCCAAATTGTTTCAGAGTGTTAATTATAATAGAGATGGGATGACATTCTATATTCAATTGATAAGCTTACAATTAATAGAATGATTTTACACAATATTTTTTAACTGAGTTAGATAAGTATAACATTTTTTCACCAGACAAGTAACCAAATTTAAATGTAATTACTATTATAAGTTATAAATCTGCAATTCTTAACGATAAAACGTGGTTCTTCTTGAAGACTGACAGGCAATCTCGTTGGCAGGGAATGAAGGCTACTGACAAAAGTCTTATGTTGTAATATCCTATTACAAAACATTTTTAAATTTCTAATGAAATCTTCTTTTTTTTCATCTTTTTTTTTATCTTTTCAGTTGGCCTCAATTCAGGTCATACAAAATACATAGTGTCAAAGATTTGTTCAAGTTCACAAGAGCTAACTGCGTATAAAGACCATCCGAGTATAATAACCAAACTCTTCTCAGAAAACTGCACAATCCAATATTGAACACCACTCTAACACTCAGTTCTTAATGGAAACCTTCTGTCAAAAATGTCCCAGAATAACTCTGGAGACCAGGACATTAGCACGAGTGCCATTTGTTACTGTCTAAGCAGATATCTCTTCATTTTTTCTCCGACTGTTGACATTTCATTCCAAGATAATTAAGTCATGTGGATATTTCTCTGTATCCTAAGAAATTTTTTATTATGAAGTTTAGACTCAGTTGAATACATTAGTCTTTGCACTTACTTTCGGACCAATGAAAATTGAGTATCATTCAAATTTTTGTCTTCAGTTTATTTTCCATAGAAGGCTTGGCTACAAACTATTTATTGTAGAACAAAAAATGCCTTAATAAGCCTTGATTTTCATGAATGTTCATACAAGACATTAACAATACCATCAAACATGACAAGACTATGATGATGCATAAAAAAATCATCTTACAAACGCTAAAACAGCTACAAACTGATCTTAACAAAAGATGTGCATGGTATGCTTATGCAGTTCTTTATTTCTTGTTGTTTCTATAAAAAAGAGGCAAAACTGGGTGATTTTTACAGCCAGATAGGGCCTTGCTTAATATGAGCATATAATGGTCACAGGAAAATAATTAAAATATGGATTTATGTGAAGATCTTTATCAGTTTTTTAAAAATTATAGCAACAGTTAGAGCTTTTGACCGATGGCTTTAAGGAAGCTGACTTTGCAGACCCCAAAGCTATGACAATACCATGATTTATTTTATTTGTTAAACAGGGCTGGTATTCGTAAAACGTCTTAAGTCATTTCCTAACCTAAGACATTTTCTTAAGTTAAGAATCTCACTTATCATATGGTATAATTACTTAAATATATGTGATATAATTTATTTTCATTGATCGAAAATACAGACTTTTATGTTAAAACACATATACTTTTTTAAATTGATAAAGAAAATTTTAGGAAATTGACTTCATTTAAAGTGACACTCGTATTTAAAATCAATACATAATTATACATGCATAACAAATATAGATTTTAAGTGATAAACCTTTAACTATTTACTAAATAATGCATTTATAGAAAATATTGATTACTGATAACAAGAGTGCAACCATGTATTTAAAAGATGAAAACGCACAAATATTAAATGACTGGCCAGTCCTAAATGATTTACAGTGATCAACTATCATCTCATAAGGTAGAAATACCATGTTTTCTGCCCCTTTCTTTCAAATTAAACACAGTATCCTTCATAAGAAACATGGTTTCGATATTTATTCATCCTTTTCGGTAAATTAAAACAATTGTATTAATTGCGGTACATATTATTTGGGAGTAAGAGTATATCTGTAAGAAATGACCTAAGATGTTTTATGAATTCAGCACACATGCAAAATTTAGATACATACACTTTTCACAGGGTCTTTCCCATGCTGTCTCATAAATATCGTCCATCTCTTCTGATGTTCTTCATACACCCCAGCTTGTATGAGGTAGTGATGAGTCAGTTCTGTGCACAAGTAGTGGAGAAGTAGTCCTGTGTTTGTATAAACGTGTTTGAATCCATAGCCATCCACATGTACTTCATTGTTGGCCAAGCTGAAAAACACACATAAAAAACACATTGAATTACACATATAGCAACAAATATGAGTACACATATTGGTGTTTTAGCTATGTAAACAAGTAGAAGAGAAGTAGTCCAGTGTTCGTGTTAACGTGCTTGCATCCATAGCCATCAACATGTACTGCATTGTTGGCCAAGCTGGAAAACCCCCCCACATAAATACACATTTTATTACCCATATAGCAACACATTTGAGCACATACATTGGTGTGTTAACTATAAACACAAGGAGTATAAAGTAGTCCCTTGTTTGTAATGCGTGTTTGAATCAATAGTCGTCCACATGTACTTCATTGTTGGTCAAGCTGAAAAACATGTATGAATACACATTGTATTCCACATATAGCTTTACATTTGAGCACACATGTTGGTGCGTTAGCTATGTACACATATAGTGAAAAAGTAGTACCGTGTTGAGTACATGCTTGAAAACATAGCCATCTACATGTACTTCATTGTTGGCTGAACTTTATACACAGTCAGAGAACAATGTGTAACCTCACTAGGAACTCCCCGGTCATTTTCCATCGAAAACAACCTGACGGATGTATGCTGGTACATCAGTACGTAGATGTAGTTCATACAATTTAAGATAAAAGTATTAATTAATTGTAGTGTTTCAACATGTATTTTGTATTACTAAGTTTATACTGATTGCCAGTTAAATGTATAATTGCATAAATATTTAAGATTTCCAAAAGTAAAGTCATTAAGTTTAACTGCTACATTGAAATTACTACACAATCCACTTGCAACGAATTAAATGTTAAGATAACTGACTTTTTAAACTGTCCAAATACATCTGAGTTTGATTATTCGATGGTAAAAGGCCAAGGTGATCCAAATTTGTGTAACCTTAAAATTGAAACAATTCATGGTTCTGTTGAAATTCGATGATTTATACCTGTCATATGTTGGCAGTCGGGGGTTGATCTTTCTGGCCTCTTCCAAAAGGGACTGCACTCTCTTCTTGTGCTGTAAAACAACAACACGCGAAAAATGGTTATTTTGCGTTAAAAAATTCTATGAATATTCAACTGAGAAAGTATCTTTCATTTGAAAAGTCCAATAAATGACCTCTATTGGAAAGTCTCCAAGCTGTGTGGAGGTACCTTATCTAAGAGAAGTCACCTCAACTATGAGGAAGTACTGTATCTGTTATTATGACATTTATGGGAATTTATTTATATCTATGAGGAAATACCTCATTTATGGGGAAGAATCTTAACTATGGTATGTACCTACTGACTATGTTGATACATTTTATCTATGAGGCCCAACATTATCTATGAGGAAGTACCTTATCCATGAAAACCAACATTACCTAGGAGGTATTACCTAACCTATGAGAGAGAGCCTTATCCATGAGGATCTACATTATCTAGGAGGTATTACCTTACCTATGGGGAAGAGCCCTATCTATGAGGACCTACATAATCTATGAGAAAGAGTCTCATCCATGAGGACCTATGTTATCTATGAGGAAGTACCTTACCTATGAGGAAGTATCTTATACATGAGGAACTACTTTACCTATGAGGAAGTACCTTACCTACACATGTATGAAGAAGTATCTTATCTATTAGGATCTACATTTCCTATTAGGAGATACCTTACCTATGAAGAAGTATCTTATCTATTAGGATCTACATTTCCTATTAGGAGATACCTTACCTATGAAGAAGTATCTTATCTATTAGGATCTACATTTCCTATTAGGAGATACCTTACCTATGAAGAAGTATATTATCTATGAGGATCTACATTTCCTATTAGGAGATACCTTACCTATGAAGAAGTATCTTATCTATTAGGATCTACATTTCCTATTAGGAGATACCTTACCTATGACGAAGTATCTTATCTATTAGGATCTACATTTCCTATTAGGACATACCTTACCTATGAAGAAGTATCTTATCTATTAGGATCTACATTTCCTATTAGGAGATACCTTACCTATGAAGAAGTATCTTATCTATGAGGATCTACATTTCCTATTAGGAGATACCTTACCTATGAAGAAGTATCTTATCTATTAGGATCTACATTTCCTATTAGGAGATACCTTACCTATGAGGAAGTATCTTATCTATTAGGATCTACATTTCCTATTAGGAGATACCTGACCTATGAGGAAGTATCTTATCTATTAGGATCTACATTTCCTATTAGGAGATACCTGACCTATGAAGAAGTATCTTATCTATTAGGATCTACATTTCCTATTAGGAGATACCTTACCTATGAAGAAGTATCTTATCTATTAGGATCTACATTTCCTATTAGGAGATACCTTACCTATGAGGAAGTATCTTATCTTTGAGGACCTATGTTATGTAGGAGGAAGTACCTTACCTATACAGAAAAACCTTATCTAAGAGGGCCTACATTATCTATAAGGAAGTATCCTTTCTATAGGGAAGTACCTGACCCATAAGGAAGAACATTATGTATGAGAAAGGAAAATAATCTATAAGGAAATACCTTACCTATGAGGAAGTTCCTTACCTATGAGGAAGTATCTTATCTATGAGTAACTGCCTTATCTTAAAGGTTCTTCCTGCCTTATCTATGAGGAGGTAGTCCTTCGACTAAGAGGAAGGTTATCTTGTCTACACCAAAAAACCACAGCTGCATGTCCTCCATAGTTTCATTTGGATGCCCAATACACTACTGGATCAGGCTCAAATAATTAATCTTCCATTTGACTATGAGGTAATACCTAATCTATCTGGTACTGCTTTATTGAAAAGAAAGAACTAAATCCATGGTCCTCCATAGTTTATACTGGACTGGATCAGGCTTACATACTCCATCTTCCACTGACTTATCTATGGGGAACCAGCTTATATACAAGGAGCTGGACATCCTCCATAGTTTATACTGGACTGCATCAGGCTTACATACTCCATCTTCCACTGACTTATCTATGGGGAACCAGCTTATATACAAGGAGCTAGACATCCTCCATAGTTTATACTGGACTGGATCAGTCTTACATATTCCATCTTCCACTGACTTATCTACGGGGAACCAGCTTATATACAAGGAGCTGGACATCCTCCATAGTTTATACTGGACTGAACCAGACTTACATATTCCATCTTCCACTGACTTATTTATGGGGAACCAGCTTATATACAAGGAGCTGGGCATCCTCCATAGTTTATACTGGACTGGACCAGACTTACATATTCCATCTTCCACAGACTTATCTATGGGGAACCAGCTTATATACAAAGAGCTGGACATCCTCCATGGTTTATACTGGACTGGATCAGACTTACATATTCCATCTTCCACTGACTTATCTATGGGGAACCAGCTTATATACAAGGAGCTGGACATCCTCCATAGTTTATACTGGACTGGATCTATGGGGAACCAGTTTATATACAAGGAGCTGGACATCCTCAATAGTTTATACTGGACTGGATCAGACTTACATACTCCATCTTCCACTGACTTATCTATGGGGAACCAGCTTATATACAAGGAGCTGGACATCCTCCATAGTTTATACTGGACTGGATCAGACTTACATACTCCATCTTCCACTGACTTATCTATGGGGAACCAGCTTATATACAAGGAGCTGGACATCCTCCATAGTTTATACTGGACTGGATCTATGGGGAACCAGTTTATATACAAGGAGCTGGACATCCTCAATAGTTTATACTGGACTGGATCAGACTTACATATTACATCTTTCACAGACTAATCTATGAGGAACTAGTGTATCTACAAGGAGCTGGACAGCTGGACATCCTCCATACTTCATACTGGACTGGACTGGACTGACATAAACTATCTACCACAAACCTATCTTTGAGACCCTAGCTAATCTCTAAGAGCATCCCTTGTCTTTTGTGTACAAACAGCTGTACATCCTCTGCACTCTCATGCGGATGCTGAAAATGGCACTGGAAAAGGCTCCTGTAATCCAACTTCTATTTACTTATCTATGGGGAGCTAACTTATTTAGAAGGCATTATGATGTCTATGAGTATAAAGCTTAAGTGGCACAAATTTTCAACCTGAACTATATGGCCACCTGTCTTAAGCAGCCATTTTGACCTTTTCCATAAGGTGGCCACTTAATACAGGTTTGACTGTGTATCTTATCCATGTGAAAAATCTTATCTTTAAATGTATACCTTGTCTCCTCCGTACAAACACAGCTGTACGTCCTCTGCTGTTTCATCTGGATGCCGGATACTGGACTGGATCAGGCTTACGTAATCCATCTTCCATTGGTCTATGTCTGCTTCAAGACTCTGCTGTTTCCTGAAAATCATATTTTTTATGATAAATATTTGAGGGAAATTAGGTTTAGGAGAAAAGGCTGACCATTACTGACCACATTGGTCACAATTATATAAATGTTTGTATTAACTTTTAACCTTGACCACAGCGAAGTAAAATACTTCAGTATAACATTCACTGGTGTAAAACTGAAATTTGGCCATTATCTCAACAACGTCAACGCCACTCATGAGATATAACTTTTGGTCAATAGGTGAAATATATTGCAATCTTACACTGAAAAAACATTTATCCTCTATGTATATACCAAAAGAAATTGTTTAATGCATACCATGACCAATCATTCTGGTGAATGAAGGCTTATAACCGACTACAAAGTTTAGTGGTCAAAATTATATTTTGTCAACTGGCCCAGCCTCTGTTTGCGACTAGCCCAGTAAAAATTCCCAATGGCTGACTGCTGATTACCAAAACAAATATGCGGCAGATTAGAAAAAAAACACTTCCATCTCATTAGTCAAAATATAATTATGACCACTGAAAACAATCAGAGAACAAATTATGCCAAAAATAATCAATCAGAAGAAGTAAATCGGCTCATCACTTACTTGATACAAACAGATAAATTTCCCCAACATAATCAGGCTCCAAAGAAACATTCAAAGACAACACAAGAATAATTCAACCTAACACTTTCACCTCTGATTGTGTTAACTGCTCTTCTGTAACAGCTTTTCCTTTAATTGATGAAAGCTCTGTTTCCTAACGTTAATCAAGTTCGAAATGAGCAAACCTCATGCAATCTCATTATAACAGAAATTTGTTGCTACTCGAGGGAAATCAGTACTTAATCCATTCTAAGAACAAACATGTGATGTCGCGATAATATATGCTTTTATACATTTACGTCATCAAGAATATTTACTGTAATCTCTTTGTTTTTTCATGATTATTTGTTATCCTCTTGGAAAAGAGACATAATGATAAATTTTGAACTGTCATTTTTTTTTAGCATATGGTAAAGAAGAGCGCCATGGAGCGAAAGCCAACATTTTTATTATTTTTTTCCACCTGTTTATTAAAAAAAAAATTCAGGTAAGATATAATGGGGTTACATGCGTTTGTTTCCAGCAGCATGTGTACCAAGTTTCATTAGTAATCACCTTGAATGTGTTTTGAGAGGTTCAAGTTTATGACAATGACGCTAATAAGATGACACTGAGGCTATTAAAAATATAACAGTACTTCACTTTTTTTCTGGTTATCTAATTAAGTTGCGATATTATGTCTACAAACATTGTAACAAAGTTTGATAAAGACTTGAAAAGAAATGCTCAAGTCAGAGAGCGAACTATGTGTACTTGGTCAAATTTTGATCATTCAAGAGCCATAATTATATAACTCAGGAACAAACTTTGTTGTGATATATAATGCCCACTAACATTGCTACCAAGTTTGGTCTAAATTGGATAAGAAAAGCACTAGTCAGAGAGCAGACAAGGTCAATTTGGTCATATTTTGACTATTCAAGGGCCATTATAACTCAAAAGCTAATTTATTATAGAAGATATATCATGCCCATTAAACCCAATAGGCACATGTGAGTTTCGTTTGAAGTCACCAAGCCGGACAAATGGGTTTCCTCCAGGTACTCCGGTTTCCCCCACATCACAAGAGCACACTCTCACTTAATATTGTGTCAATGAGAGTGATTAATATAATGTTGTAATGACAAAGTTTTAACTTATATATAATGCCTGTTAACATTGCTACCAAGTTTGGTGAAGACTGAATGAGTAATGTGCAATTAGGAGAGCAGACTAGGTCAATTTGGTGAAATTTTGTCTAATCAAGGACTCAAAAGCTAGCTTATTACTCAAGATATATTATGCCCACTTACATTCCTACCAAGTTTGGTAAAGACGGGATAAGAAATGCGCAATTGAGAGAGCAGACTATGACAATTGGGTCAAATTTTGACTATTATAGGGTCATTATAACTTAAATGTGAACTTATTACTCATGACATACTAAGGACATTTAAATTGCCACCAAGTTTGGTATAGATTGGATAAAAAAATAAATACTTTACTTAGAGGGAATAAATATTATACTATAGTAAGAAAATGGACAATAAAGTGAGACATTGAAGCAGACAACGACACCGCCGGAGAACATGATTCAATTTCAAATATGTCTGCATCCCCTCATGATTAGAATAATACTTACAGATTTTGATCCAGGTACATGCAATTGAAGGGGTGCCAGTTTTGGCGCTATCGAGTATGTTTTGCATATGAAGTAATATAAAAAGTTAACACTTTTGGAATAAATACTTAAGTTGCTATCATTCATTGAACATTATGCTGGTTATGCATACTACTTGCGGAAAGAGCAAAACATACTCAATAGCGCCACCACTACTCGACAGTGCCACCACTAGGGCAACAGCGCCACCACTTTTATAAATATGTGCATTTTTCCTTTTTAAGAAGTGCTTATTAGTTTTGTTGTGTTCCGGCATAGGTACTATACATAACAGTTATGTTTGCATACGTGAGAATGTTCTTACGGGGTGTGTAAGCACCGAAATGTACTTGCTATGCAATCAGATCTCAAAATATACACAAGTCTGATTCGGGAGAAAAGCTCCTGGCACCACAGTTTGCACAATATTGAAACGACATAGTAACCAGCCTACAGTAGAAGTGTTCTTACACGGTACCACATTCTCCAATTTTCGAAATATGTCCGTTAAATGAAATTATCAAATAAAATATAATTCATACTCACGTTTGTTCATGTAAACATAGGACACAGCTCCACCACGGAAGTGTCGACAGCTCTTTTTCTTTGCACCACCGTAAAGTGGTGGAGCTGGCGTTTACAGGCCGTGAATTAAAGGCACATTTCTTCATTTAGTAAACAGATTTGATTTTGGAGCTCACTAATAAAAATTAAATGCATACAAATACATAACCATTTCCTTAAAGCTGCACTCTCACAGATTGACCGTTTTGGCAACTTTTTTTATTTTTTGTCTTAGAAATTTTTGTGTTAATGTCTTGAAACAAGTGATATAAGACTGCTGACAACAAAAGATCAAATAGCAGGATTTCATATTTACATTCAAAATGTTTTATGCCGAAAAACTTCTTTTTCTTAAAGCATTAGTAACACTTTTAGCCATAAAACATTTAATTTCAAACATTAATACACAATTTGCATTTTGATCTTTCGTCAGCATTCTTATATCACTCACAGGTTTTCTAAACATTACGCAAAAAATGGCTCATTCCAAGACAAAAATAAAAAAGTTATCAAAACAGTCAATCTGTGAGAGTGCAGCTTCAAGAATATGGCTACTTACAGGACTTGTTCCTGGTACATGCCCTGATCTTGCGATCGAAGGCGTGACAGTTTGCGCACTTCCTCGTTGAGAAAGCGGTTCTGATTCTGCAGCACGCGAACCCTCTCCTGAAAATCCTGGTCAAACTTCCCACCTTTCTTATTGCACCTGGAAAAGAAAATCATAAATATATTTTGGAGCAGACGACATAATTTTTAAAATACATCCAAAGCTAAACTGTCCATTGACAGCATCCAAATCTAGACTGTAGCAACGCCAGCCTTATTATAATTATCTTATCTTTCCAAACTTCAACTAAATTCATATTATTTTTTTCCTCATTTTTATCAAGCCCCATAGATCAAAAATTGTTAAGTCTGAGCTATGAGTCAGTAATCTTCCCCATCTACCTTCAACAATCAGTTGTTCAAAACATTGTGGGGGAGATGCTACTTATAACTGTTGTACAGAACTAGTGCGCCTAACCCATTTACTTTTTGTATACTTTGTGTTGTTGTTATATATATTGAAACTTTCCAAAGAAAAAAAGCAAAAAAACAACATAAAATCAAATCAAGTTCTGGAATTTATTAAAAAAGAGATAAGGGGTATTTGTTTATTTCAGTGTAAGATCATATTTTATTTCACGAGTGTCATAGAAAAACGTATTTTCACGAGTGGTAAAGCCACGAGTGAAAATATAGTATTTCTATGATCACAAGTGAAATAAAATACAATTCTTCACTGAAATAAACAAATTTTCTGCTTCTTTTATGCTTATTTTCAGAGTTTTATTAGTATTTTGATTTATTTTCTTAATTACCCCCTTTTTTGAAAAGGGTGTTTTTCATGGTGTAAACGGTGGGACGCCCCTCGGGCAAATTCTATATATAATAGCAGATGACGTAGCCGTAAATTTTCCTTTTCCGGTTTGTTGAGAAAAAGTTCTCTGATATTCTTTTTTATAGTTAATTATTCGCTCATTGTTAAGTGCAAAGAATTTATGAACAGAAATCAATGAAGTTTTATTAGTGCAAACATGTTCCATAAAATAAACGAAAACACTTTTACTTTAAGCTAGGCATGAATACATAACCAAATTACTACGCCACCATTTATTGAATGAACATTTAAAAAGGTTGAATGTGTCAACAAAACAATTGCAGATAATCATTGGATATAAAACATTTTTCTTAGTTTTAGAGTGTGTTTCATGATACATGTACATGGATAGTCAGACATCTTACTGTCAGAGACCAGTTTGTTTTGCTTGATGACAAGTCGATTTCCAGGTAATGATGAGGACCATGCTAGTTTTTTTACAACTATTATATTTGAGGCATGGGTGGGGTAAAAAAATATATCAGTAAATCTGTAAATTGTTGTGTGAATTTTCCGGGAAGTTCATGTTACGTATTACAACGACAAACAGTTCAAAAAACATTTGAATGATGATATAACATTCTATTTATGTGGGAACAGTTGTTTTCGTCTGTAATTTGATTTGAATGAAAGCAAATGTTCGAACATTCAGCTTCACGATCAAGAAAACGTTTGAAAAACAGGATAACCATTTTTCTAATAAACGGTGAGTTGTTAATTTCCAAATATATCTTTATTTAACCTTATGCAACATTTCTTTAAATTTTAAATGTTTTATTTGCCAACATTTTCTGGTTCAAAGTGAAGTGTTCTGTTTTGATCAAGGGGAAGTAACTACAATGGATTTTAAAAGTAGTTCTGAAAGTTGATATTTTCACTCCTTATTTTGCAGTGAAAATATCAGTTTGATATTTTCACTGTTGTTTTTTCACTGATAAAACTTCATATTTCATTGATAAGCATAAAAGAAACATTTTTTCTTGAAATTCCATCGAGGGGGATATAACTCATGAAAAAATTCCTTCTTTTGTCAGTGTTTTTCCACCTTATAAAATTGTTATCGAAAAAGTAACGTGATTGGTGACGATATAGATAATGTTACCTTGTCTGATCATCGTGCTTAGTGCCAGCGTCGCCATTCTGCTGTTGTTGCTCCAGATGTTTTATCGTGTCTTCCCTGTGGTATAACAACTCCTGGAAACATGTCTGTCTGTTCAAAACCTTCGCAAGCTCACATTTCGTGGAACTGAAATGTAGATGGATCATAATTGCTTATGAATCAAAATAATACAATTACTTCAAAACAGTGAACCCAGCATTTTGGGTAACATAAAAATTTCAAATGGTGGTTTAGTTTGTTATTCTGTATTGTTTTTTCTCAAAGATTTGTATATGTTTCAGACTATTGTAACATTTAACTTTCACCATGTAATAGACAAGAGCACCATGGCGGGACAGACAACTCTTGTCTGCTGTTTTTACAGTAAAAAGGGGGGACAACTCAACAATTATAAAAAAACAGAGTTATTGGCCTTTCTGTACATGCTCCAATTTCTCGAGTTACTTGTGTACCAAGTTTTATTTGAATACCTTGAAAAGTTTCTTAAAATTAAGGCCAAGGTTAAATTTTTTGCATGTGTAGTTTTGCTCATAATAATATGACGCCAACGCTATGACAACTGCTTAACCTTTTCCCTTAAAATATATGCCAAGCGAACAACGGCAAAGATGTTTCAAAACCTTAGGCTATTTTTCCTGGAAAAAACTGTCAAGCTAAGAAACTGAACTACAAGCAAGTATAAAACCACAGGAAGGCATAATTAGATATAATTACAGTAAAAATGAGGCACAATCTTCTTATTGCTTCAAGCCCCCCCCCCAAAAAAATCATACGGTTGAACTTTTGTTCACCTCGACATCTGACAATATTTTGCCTTTTAAACTTGTGTCCATATCTGCCATCCCTAGTGAATTCCCAGCCTCTAGTAAATGCCGCCCTGCCTCTAGTAAATCTGCCTCTAGTTAATCCCTGCCCCTAGTTAATCCCCGCCCCTAGTTAATCCCCACCCCTAGTTACTCCCAGCACCTTATTAATCCAGCCCCAAATTAATCCCAACCTCTAGTTAATTCCCACCCCTAATTTACTCCAACCCCTTTTGAATTCCCACCCCTAGTGAATTCCCAACCCTCGTGAATTTCCACCCCTAGTTTATCCTCACCCCTAGTGAATTCCCACCCCTAGTTAATCCCCACTCCTAGTTAATTCCCACCCCTAGTTTATCCTCACCCCTAGTGAATTCCCACCCCTAGTTAATCCCCACTCCTGGTTAATTCCCACCCCTAGTTAATCCTCACCCCTAGTGAATTCCCACCCCTAGTTAATCCCCACTCCTAGTTAATCCCCACCACTAGTTTATTCTCACCCCTAGTTAATCCCCACCTCTAGTTAATTCCCACCCCTAGTTAATCCCCACCTCTAGTTAATTCCCACCCCTAGTTAATCTCCACCTCTAGTTAATCCCTGCTCCTATTTAAGCCCCATCCCTATATAATCCCTGCCCCTAGGTAATCCCAACCCCTATTTAATCCCCATCCCACCCCTAGTTAATCTGCCCTTAGTTAATCCCTGCCCCTATATGATCCCAATCCCTAGTTAATCCCCGCCCTGTAATGTAGTCCTTAAAGACATATCACAGTGAGTTTGGTTGATACAGTATACATTGTTATATTGACACGTTCCATGATCATAACTTCAGCACACTTCATGAGGCATTTCTTTGCTGATAAACCGAAATTAAAATCAAACCACTGATTTCATTTGTCCATTGAGTGCAATTTAAGACATCTGGACAACAAATCTCCAAGGACTTCAAAAATGTCTTTGAGGATTTGTAAATAAAAAAATGTGGCTCTTCCAAGAGTACAACTTACAGCATGCAATTTGTCTTTAACAGAGTACATTATAAATTTCGTTTTTCATCATTATAGTAAATTTCATCCCAAACATCGGAAGTATTCTTGAAGACACTCTTCAATTAATGGTTCCTGTAGTCTTAGAGCTTTTTGATAGTGGCGGTGATTTGAAAGAAATATCAAAGGGTCAGTGATTTGATATCTTGACTTTGAGTGAGAAACTTAGGGCACACACCACCATGTTTGTAAATAAATATGCTTCAAACTTAGTTAAGTGGATCCTCCCCTACGAAAAACGTTGGGTAGTTGAAGTCTAAAACAATGTAAAATTGCATACTTTCTCTTCTTCCATATTGATGTGAAAAGTTGGACAATTTTAGTGGCGTCTCCCACCTCCCCTACAAATCAACTATTGACAGTTAACCATTTTCATAAAAATAAGAACTGATGCTTGAACAGCATGTGCCTCTAGTTAAGTTATTCCAGGATCTTGCATACATGATAACACGAGTAAATGATAGCCAAAATTGAAAATTTGCTGAGAGAGACTCAGTCACATCTTAAAGGGTCAGATATCAAAAACAAAAAATGTGTAAAAATGTTAACCAAAGCTAGTTGCATTGATAAAACATCATCAAAAGTTCTATCGTTAATCACTATTTAAATGTGTGACAGAATTATATGCTCTAATTGGCAAAAAGCGTAGTAACGCTAATGAAAATGATATTATTGTAGGCTTGGAATTTCGAAATTCTGTTCCAACGAGTATCGACCAGTTGCTGTTTGTTCATAAAAAACATAAATAAATAACTCTGCGGCCGAGTCCCTTTTAATATTTTGTCAGAGAATCCCCCCAGATCACTCCCCCCCCCCCCCCCGCTCGATACACTTCTACACTATGCTTTGTTGTGTACCGTGGGTGTTTGGCTATAAATAATTAGAATTAATTACGAGGCAGTTTTATTGGTTCCGCAAGGAAACTTCTCTGGAAAGCTGACTCCGACACATAATTGCACGGACCCTCATACTAATGTTTTCCTGTAGAAAAAGAATTCTGGTTCCAATTGAACTCGGTCCGCCAGATAACTATAAATTTTAAACGGCTACATAGACCACTCGCCTGTGTAGAAAACCGACAGTACAGTGTTCTTGAACAGTATTTTATTGTAACATGCAATTTCATCGGAAGAGTTGTCTCCCCTGCCTGATGCATGAATCTATAACCAAGATTTTGTCTGTCTATTTTCCCAATGTGTGTTTTAAGTATACCGAAAGAATTTAACCATTGGTTGCCCACGATGCTTTAAATAGTGCAGAATTTAATATCCCCTCGGGAAGCACTCAAAGGTTCCACTTCATATCAGGTTTCCCATTGAAAGGCACCATTGCTATTTTAATGCATGCAAACATCAGTTAAGCCATGCCACTACTGCAGTTGCAAAATTAATGACCAAAAGAATTGTTCAGGAATATTTGATCTAAAACGGTTAAGTGTGTTATGCTCATGTTTCCAAAATAGAAATTGTGGGATGGAATCTAATTTTATCATTTAAAGCTGCACTTTCACAGAAATACTATTTTTACCAAAAAAAAATTTGTTTGACTTGTTTTTTTTCCTAAATATCTGCAAACCAATGATAAAAGATTGCTGACAAAAGATCAAATCGCAGATTTTCATATTTCCATTCGAAAATTAATGTTTTTATACCGGTATGGCTTTTCTGAGGGAGATTGCACGCCAGATGTGCCTTAATTCCCCATCTTAATCCACAAGTGAAAATATCAAAATTCTGTGCATTTTCAAGGTCAAATTCAAAATTGAGTTTTCATACATTTTCTTGCTGAAATTGAGAGACCTATAATTGAATTTCAGTCAACGGTTTCCAGTTGAACACTTCAGTACTCTGGCACTAATGGTACAATTATTGCTAAGAAAAACTGTTACCATGGTAACCAATATCATATTTGATAAATAAACAAGTTTTGCTGCAGACAACTCCATTAACAGAGACAAAGACATTTAATGACATCCTGTGAATCTATCGGCAGCTTCTAATGACACCACATTTAATATGGCTAAAATATAATAATGTTGTTTTTAGGTTTCCCGACCTACCCTTTTTTTTTCTTGACCCTAAACAATTTTAATTGCTTTGAGAAATATTTTTTATCATTTTTTTTTTATTTTAAAAGTTAAAAATGAAGTGTTTTTGCCTATAAACAATACCTACAGTGATGCTAATACTGATTGTATAGATGCTCCTATGCAAATAATATTAAGTTATTGGTAACTGAAGAATTACGAAGAAAAAAATTGATTAATAAGAATAAAAAAAAGATTTTCAGACCTACTTACCTTATTTTTTCTATTTTTTCTCTTTTTCAAAAAAAATATTTTGTGATAATTGTAAACAAAATACAAGTTCCAAATGAATGATAAATTAGCATCCTCGAAAGTGCAAACTACAGCTCCATTATTCATTAAAACGATTAAAATCGGTTGACAGGAAACGCTCTATTTGGCCAAAAGGGTTAGTAAAGGCTGTTGAAATTGAATATTTCTAGGCTTGAATTGAGATAAAAAAAAAGAGACAAATTTCTATTCAAATGAGTTTCTGCCAGTTGCTGATTGGTGCTTGTAATTAAAACTACATAAAATTTACACATTGTCAGTTGAAACAAATATTGTCAACATATAAAATCTTTTACTGAGTCCCTGCCAAACATTCAGGCTATCATCTGAGCATTAGCAGCCATATTATTAGCTGAGAATGGTTAAACTTTGAGTAAACAAGACCTGTACCAAAGAGCCAATGCCAAGCACGTCTGTTTTATTTTCAGCCAAACAAAAGGCATAACTCTGTTACTAATAAAACCAGAGTTATGACCAAGTTGTATATGTTGATATTGTCTCTTGCAACATCTGTATTAAGTTTCATTTAAATATAGTGAACATTTGTTTATTCATTATGTAATAGTTAGATGACATGAAGTAACATTTAATGATTAAGAATGATAAAGAAGCTGTCACTGGAAATGTGTATCGGATGAGTGGCAGTAAGGTGGACCATTCAAACACACGCGAAAGTGTAAAGTCTTAATGATTATATATATAATTCTAGTACTTAATGATTGCCTACCTGCAATTTCATTGGCTGAAAATGTAGGTTGTATTCTCAGGCCAAGGTTAAATTCGGGGTTTTATACGCAGTTTATGCTGAAGTCAATCATCAACAAGGCCATTACAACTTTTTTTTCTTCCAAAAGCATTAGAGATAATAAAATGAAGTAAATGAAATTAGGAACATTATCTTCTCTACCACACCAGACATAATTATGCATTTCTCTAACAATCAACAGGCTTTGCAGACTGAAATGGGAATGTGACTCAGTCTGTGAGAAAAACAATTCTCTTTATTGCCCAAGTTGCCAGACAGGAACCAGAAAGTGCAGGCAAAATATTTAGCAGAACAAGGGGCATAACTCATCAATTGTTGAAGCATGAGTTATGGGACTTGTTGTACATGTTAATATTGTCTCCCGCAACATACTTACCAAGTTTCATTCCAATCTCTTGAAAAGTTTTTGAGTTTTGGCCAAGGTTAAAAAAAATTGCAATACCAGGAGGATGCTGGTGACAGTCACCAAGGCTACCACAATAACCGACTTTATTTCTTACAAAAAACAAACAAGTCAATAAAATGTAGCAAATTAAATCAGGAGAATTATCAAATCGCTATGGCAAGCTTCGGAATAGACCGCTTAAATAGGACTTAAGCTATATGAAATTGTGATGTGACCGTTGCTGGTGATTAACTCAGTTATCATTATGCTATGTATTCACCCATTCAATATAACGATAAGAATGAAATGAATGATTTTGATACATGTCAAGATTACATTTTGGAAAAACTTGAAAATAAACTCTCAGGACCTGGATGAGTATATAATGTCACTTTTTCCCCACTTAAAACATTTAATATGTCCCTTGAAGTTTGAAAACACGCTTTCAAATATGGGCACTGACATTATTTTTTTAAGGACCTGTATCATTTCCGAGGTCATATCTATTGGATGATGGCCAGGTTTTTTTTTACAATTGTTGGATAATGGCCGAGTTTTTCAAATTGTTTGATGATGGCCCAGGTGTTCCAATTGTTGGATAAAGGCCGAGGTGTTCCAATAGTTGGATAATGGCCAAGATTTTCCAATTGTTGGATAATGGCAAGGGTGTTCCAATTGTTTGATAATGGCTGAGGTGTTCCAAATGTTGGATAAAGGCAGAGGTGTTCCAATTGTTGGATAAAGGCAGAGGTGTTCCAATAGTTGGATAATGGCAGAGGTTTTCCAATTGTTGGATAATGGCAAGGGTGTTCCAATTGTTTGATAATGGCTGAGGTGTTCCAAATGTTGGATAATGGCAAGGGTGTTCCAATTGTTGGATAAAGGGTGTTCCAATTGTTGGATAAAGGCCGAGGTGTTCCAATAATTGGACAATGGCAGAGGTTTTCCAATTGTTGGATAATGGCAAGGGTGTTCCAATTGTTGGATAATGGCTTAGGTGTTCCAATTGTTGGATAATGGCCGAGGTTTTCAAATTGTTGGATAAAGGCCGAGGTGTTCCAATTGTTGGATAATGGCAGAGGTTTTCCAATTGTTGGATAAAGGGTGTTCCAATTGTTGGAAAATGGCCGAGGTGTTCCAATTGTTGGATAATGGCCGAGGTGTTCCAATTGTTGGATAAAGGCAGAGGTTTTCCAATTGTTGGATAATGGCCGAGGTGTTCCAATTGTTGGATAATGGCTGAGGTGTTCCAATAGTTGGATAATAGCCGAGGTGTTCCAATTGTTGGATAAAGGTTGTTCCAATTGTTGGATAATGGCCGAGGTTTTCAAATTGTTGGATAATGGCCGAGGTTTTCAAATTGTTGGATAAAGGCCGAGGTGTTCCAATTGTTGGATAATGGCCGAGGTTTTCAAATTGTTGGATAATGGCCCATGTTTTCAAATTGTTGGATAAAGGCCGAGGTGTTCCAATTGTTGGATAATGGCCGAGGTGTTCCAATTGTTGGATAAAGGCCGAGGTGTTCCAATAGTTGGATAATGGCAGAGGTTTTCCAATTGTTGGATAAAGGGTGTTCCAATTGTTGGATAATGGCCGAGGTGTTCCAATTGTTGGATAATGGCCGAGGTTTTCAAATTGTTGGATAATGGCCGAGGTGTTCCAATTGTTGGATAATGGCCGAGGTTTTCAAATTGTTGGATAATGGCCGAGGTTTTCAAATTGTTGGATAAAGGCCGAGGTGTTCCAATTGTTGGATAATGGCCGAGGTGTTCCAATTGTTGGATAAAGGCCGAGGTGTTCCAATAGTTGGATAATGGCCGAGGTTTTCAAATTGTTGGAAAATGGCTGAGGTGTTCCAATTGTTGGATAATGGCCGAGGTTTTCAAATTGTTGGATAATGGCCGAGGTTTTCAAATTGTTGGATAATGGCAGAGGTGTTCCAATTGTTGGATAATGGCCGAGGTTTTCAAATTGTTGGATAAAGGCCGAGGTGTTCCAATTGTTGGATAATGGCCGAGGTGTTCCAATTGTTGGATAATGGCCGAGGTGTTCCAATTGTTGGATATTGGCCGAGGTTTTCCAATTGTTGGATAAAGGGTGTTCAAAATATTGGAAAATGGCCAAGGTGTTCAAATTGTTGGAAAATGGCCAAGGTGTTCCAATTGTTGGATAATGGCCGAGGTTTTCAAATTGTTGGATAATGGCCGAGGTGTTCCAATTGTTGGATAATGGCCGAGGTTTTCAAATTGTTGGATAATGGCCGAGGTGTTCCAATTGTTGGATAATGGCCGAGGTTTTCAAATTGTTGGATAATGGCCGAGGTTTTCAAATTGTTGGATAAAGGGTGTTCCAATTGTTGGATAATGGCCGAGGTGTTCCAATTGTTGGATAATGGCCGAGGTTTTCAAATTGTTGGATAATGGCCGAGGTTTTCAAATTGTTGGATAATGGCCAGGGTGTTCAAGTGTATCAAGAATTATCATTTTATGCAGACTAAAATGAAAATGCCCCTTTGAGTTGGTGAGAAATACCAATTATAAATTGCTTGAAGTGCCAGACAGGAAGCAGGAAAAAATTTGGACTATGTAAAAGATAATCATGTCGTATAACAAGAAAATAAGTCAAACTAAGCAGGAACTTTTAGTTCAGCACATATTAGCATTAGCATTATTTTATTTTGTAAAACAAAAATGAAAAAAAATGGGCTTACTCTTTCACCCGAACTGCCTCAATACCTAAGCCAGCATGCATGCATGAACAGCTTTAACTCTTAATAAAACCAAGTAAGGACCTAATCGATATTTAGTGGCCGTACGCGTGTGTTTTAGTCAGAGGTTTTCAAAAAGATAACTTAAGAATCTGTCCAGGGTTCTCATTAGACTGACACATACGTCCTAGTATTTGTCCACTAAGCACTTAAGACCAATTTAAGCAGGCGCGATAGATCCAATAGTCCGGCAAACAAGAGCACTTTCTTGGAAGACAAATATTTGTCCTCTCCCGTAAATCCCTGCAGGATAATCATTTACAAAGGAAGGAAGTTAAAACCACGGCGACCTTCAGGTCTTCCGAACATTACTCAGCCTGTCTATGACAACAAATTACTAAGCTCTGACGTACGGACTTTCTCATCGTGGTTTAGCTCGGACTTTCATTCATCTGAGATAGCCTGGTTAAAGCTGCAATCTGAGATAGCCTGGTTAAAGCCGCTATCTCACAGATTGTCCATTTTGACAACTTTTTTCATTTTTGTCTTTGAATGAGCTGGAAACCAGTGCTTACAAGGGTGCTGACAAAAAATCAGATCGTAGTTCTTCATACTTACATTCGAAAATAAATATTTTATTGCTAAAAGCCTTACTAACATTTCAATTTTTTAATTTTCCAACCAATTGAGAAGTTGCATATTGCGAGTTATCTTAAATGATTGAACTGACACCATTGATACCAACTACAGCTGTTTCTGAGAAAAAATCTTAAAAAAATGGCAAAACTGTCAATATGTTAGAGTGCATAAGGAATTAATGATACAGTGTCAAAACAAAGTCTTCCAGAAAATTACTTTAAATTAGATTTTCTTTACATAAGGCAATGTAAAACAAGTTACCCCCTGGGTGGGGCCAATTTTGACCCTTGGGGCATGAATTGAACAATCTTGGTTACTAAGTGGACCTCTAAATAATGCTACATCCCCAATTTCCACCCTTCAGCTCTCGTCACCTTTTGGAGAAAAAGATTTTCCTTATATATGTGAAAGTAAAACGTGTGAGCTCCTGGGTGGGGCCAATTTCAACCCTTATAGGAGCATAATTTGATCAATCTTGAAAGAGGATCTCTAAACAAGGCTACATCCCAAGTTTCTAATACCTACAGCTCTTGTTGTTTAGGAGAAGAAGAGTGTAAAAGATTTTCTTCACATAACAAAGTCAATTTAAAACAAGTTACACTTGGGCAGGGCCAACTTTGACCCTTATATAATTATAAGAAGCATAATTTGAACAATCTTGGTAGTGCAACTCCAAGACAATGCTACATCCAAAATTAATAACCTCCAGCACTTGTTGTTTTGGAGCAGAAGAGTTTTAAAGGTTTTCCTTACATAAGTAAATAAAATAAAAAAGTTAACCCAGTGGGCGGGGCCAATTTTGACTCCCAGGGGCATCATTTCAACGATCTTGGTAAAGGATCACTAGAAATTGTGACATGCCAATGATTCTTTTAATCATAACAACAATAATGACACAAAATCTCCTAATTGTCCTCTGCCATACCACCTAGCATTACAAAAAAATTACAATAAACGACACAAGACCTTGTTATTAATACTCTGTCTTTTTTCCTCAGACATTTTTCATAGCAAAAACCAATCAGGAAAAAACTATTCACTTTACATCAGCGAACATAATAAAAAATTCTGAGCTATAATAATATCCGCGGTGCGTTTTCTTCATTCCAGACTGCAAAACGTAATTGTAAATGTGCCGGAAATTACAGACCATGTAATAGTGACACTTAACATCGTCTCCTGGATAAACGACCCCGTCTTGACATTGATGTGATTCATAATAAAGTCTAGATTCAACAACAAAAGAGCTGGAAATTCGAAGAAACTTCAGACAAGTATTGCTTAGAAGGTAGTACATGCTAAGATGGTTTCCAGATTGCTTAGACTTATGGCATTACTGCAATGTGCTTATGTAAATGTTGAAAACCTTAAAGCTGTACTCTCACAGATTGACTGTTTTGACATTTTTTGAATCAGAATCAGTGCCTTCGAATGAGTCATATAACAAAACTGATCTCAATTGTTTTGAAAATTGTGCACTCATATTTCATGGGTACAGTGCACTCATATTTCATGGGTACAGTGCACTCATATTTCATGGGTACATTGCACTCATATTTCATGGGTACAGTGCACTCATATTTCATGGGTACAGTGCACTCATATTTCATGGGTACAGTGCACTCATATTTCATGGGTACAGTGCACTCATATTTCATGGGTACAGTGCACTCATATTTCATGGGTACAGTGCACTCTTATTCCATGGGTTCAGTGCACTGATATTTCATGGGAACAGGGCCGTGATATTTCATGGAAACAGGGCACTGATATTTCATGGGAACAGGGCCGTGATATTTCATGGGAACAGGGCAGTGATATTTCATGGGAACAGGGCCATGATATTTCATGGGAACAGGGCAGTGATATTTCATGGGAACAGGGCAGTGATATTTTGTGGGAACACTGGGCGTTGATATTTCATGGAAACAGTGCACAGATATTTCATGGGAACAGGACCGTGATATTTCATGGAAACAGGGCAGTGATATTTCATGGGAACAGGGCCGTGATATTTCATGGAAACAGGGCAGTGATATTTCATGGGAACGGGGCCGTGATATTTCATGGAAACAGGGCCGTGATATTTCATGGAAACAGGGCAGTGGTATTTCATGGAAACAGTGCACTGATATTTCATGGGAACAGGGCCGTGATATTTCATGGGAACAGGGCAGTGATATTTCATGGGAACAGGGCAGTGATATTTTGTGGGAACACTGGGCGTTGATATTTCATGGAAACAGGGCATTGATGATTATGGGAACAGGGCATTGATGATTATGGGAAAAGGGCAGTGATATTTTGTGGGATCACTGGGCAGTGATATTTTGTGGGATCACTGGGCAGTGATATTTCATGGAAAAAGGGCACTGATATTTCACAGGAACAGGGCAGTGATATTTCATGGAAACAGGGCAATGATATTTCATGGAAACAGGGCAGTGATATTTCATGGAAACATTGCAGTGATATTTCATGGGAACTGGGCAGTGATATTTCATGGGAACAGGGCAGTGATATTTCATGGAAACAGGGCACTGATATTTCATGGGAACAGGGCCGTGATATTTCATGGAAACAGGGCAGTGATATTTCATGGGAACAGGGCAGTGATATTTCATGGGAACAGGGCAGTGATATTTCATGGGAACAGGGCAGTGATATTTCATGGAAACAGGGCACTGATATTTCATGGGAACAGGGCAGTGATATTTTGTGGGATCACTGGGCAGTGATATTGCATGGAGACAGGGCATTCATATTTATGGGAACAGGGCAGTGATATTTTATGGGATCACTGGGCAGTGATATTTCATTGGAACAGGGAAGTGATACATCATGGGAACAGGGCATTTATATTTCTGTTCAGAGGAAACAGTGGAGTGATATTTCAAAGAAGCAAAGTGAAATGTCTTCCAGAACATGTCCATGATGATGAGCGACAATTTTTTCTCCAATTATGATTATATCCAACGTTTAATTCAAGCAATTAAATTAGATTAATGTCAATCAAAATGACATAATTTCTCATTCAAATGAAAAATGGTATTGCGTCATAGCGGTTCTAACTCAGAATCATAGAATGCACTAACATAACATTTCCTTCATTAAAAAATAATAAGTTTCTCAGAGTTTGACATTTACAGATAATTGGCGCTCAGCAGAGATGACACCAAATGACGTCACACGAGCAGATTCTAAATGTCACCAGGCGCCGCAAACAATGCTCTGACTAGAACAACTATAATCCAGTCCAGGCAGTAAACTTCATGACGGAATAAAAGTGTTTCAATGTCAGAAGATTGTTATGGGATTATCTGTAATCATGGAAATTTCTTGGAATTTAAAACTGCAGGTTTTTGCCCTAGGCAAAATGTCAGATCCATATATCAAAAGCGAATGACATATTAAAGTTCTCCCTGCTTAATATATGACATCTTTTAACTGTAAATCATCAAAAATTTCTTGGAAACTGATACTTATTCATTTTTAAATTATTAATTTGTTGTAATTCTGATCAAAAACTGAATAAGCTTTTCCCTGGATCTGTGACGTTTGTAGTTTCTGCCCATAGCATTTAAATGTCAATTTCCTTATTACATAAGTAAATTACAATTAAAACAACTCTTTGACAAGAAAAATTGCTTTTTCCTGGTGTAAATCAGAAGAATTTTCTCGGAAACTGACAATACTTTATTCATAAACTAGTGTAATTGCAATAAAATCTGGAATTTAATCTTAGGTTTTTTTTTAAATCTGGAATTTAATCTTAGATTTTTGTTGAAATCTGGAATTTAATCTCTTAGAGTCGTTTGAAATCTGGAATTAAATCGGAGGGGTTTTTAAAATTAATTATTAGGGTTTTTTGAAATCTGGAATGAAATATTAGGGGTTTTTGAAATCTGGAATTAAATATTAGGGTTTTTTGAAATCTGGAATGAAATATTAGGGGTTTTTGAAATCTGGAATTAAATATTAGGGGTTTTTGAAATCTGGAATGAAATCTTAGGGCTTTTTGAAATCTGGAATGAAATATCAGGGGTTTTTGAAATTTGGAATGAAATATCAGGGGTTTTTGAAATCTGGAATGAAATCTTTGGGCTTTTTGAAAACTGGAATGAAATCTTAGGGCTTTTTGAAATCTGGAATGAAATCTTTGGGCTTTTTGAAATCTGGAATGAAATCTCAGGGCTTTTTGAAATCTGGAATGAAACCTTAGGGTTTTTTGAAATCTGGGATTAAATCTTAGGTTTTTTTCATAGAATCAGAAAACACATAACTTTTGAATTCTTATTATTGAATGTGTTATCCAGGTGCACAAATTGCCCAGCAGTCAAATCAGTCAGTCTATAAATAGATTCTTCAACAACCAAATCCACTGTTGACAGAATTCTAGTCCCAGCTATGCTGTTTACGGCCTTCTTTTTTCCAAGGTCACAGAAACTTAATTTCCATCTTGTAAATGATTTTATGTCAGCAAATCCCAATATTACTGCCCAGACTTCTTAAGCAGTTAATGTCTCTGGGATTTTCCAATTCGTTAACCTACTAATTACATTCCGAACACAGTTCTTAGAAGATCAGCAAGCTCGGTTAATGTGATATTTTATGGTAAAACTTGTCAATATAACATTCATTAGACTTTTAAGGTGCAAAATATAGGTTGGTGCAAACAAATGTTTTTAATTTTAATGCAAAATCATGTTTTACTTATTTGCATTTAAAGATAAAAAAAAGACAAACATATCAATCGATTTGTGTACAGGCAAAGAAATAAATGCCTTTTTAAATGTTTTATCTCAATGTGAAAAGGGATCATAAATATTGATAGCTTCGTGGCCACACCTTCACCAGTTATAGAAATTATCCGCCCTTTGTAACTGTCTATTCGCTAACAAATATTTTTTTTGCTCAGAAACGGAAAAAAAATAGTTAGAGTCGGCGCATTTTATAGGTAGGGTCGGGTTACCCGAAACATACATATTTTTTTTTTTAGGCCTTAGAAAAAAATATACACCAACCTTCATTAATAAGTGTGCCTTTAACATAATTGTAAATCTTGTGATGATAAATCAATGGTGCAAATTAACACGTCCAATAAAAGTATTAACAAGAGTGCAGTGGCGCGGATGCAAACGCTCCTCTGTTTGAAAAAGGGCAATTCCTCAACAATGAATCACGTCAAGAGTTATGGACCTTGCTACATAAGCGTGTATTGCCTCTGGCAACATGATTACCAAGTTTCATTTGAACATCCCAAACGGGTTAAGAGTTTTGGCCACAGTTAAAGATTTTTGATGCCTCCAAAGCTGCCGCAAACTTCCAAGCTTATGAAAACACCTATATGTTTTCATTTATAACATTATTTTCATGTAACAAAACACGATATACAAGACATATGATAGGCAATTAGTGACATATCATTTCTATTACATGTCTACAATGATAAAGCTATCACAAATGATATATAACTCCATAATAACTAGCAGCAAGTAGCCTGGAAGCCCAGAGATGTCTTAATAATGGTGCACAGCATAATATATATATATGGGGTTTCACTCAGACAGAGGGAAAAGCAAGCTAAAATATAGAGCAAATAATCCATAAGTTAATAGTTCCAAGAAAGGCTTCCAAAGCTGCATATGAAACATGAAAAGCTTATACCATGGCAAAAATATTGTGGTGCAAGAATGGTGTATTAAGTTGCCATGGTAACTACATACATGCAGTACAATATATGCAAAAAAGCTAGACCCATCAACTAGCACTTTATAGAGGGTGTAGAGTAGTATCGGGTAAAAAAAAATCAAGCCTAAAAATAAAAATAATATGGAAACATAAAAAGGGTTCAAAAAATATTATCCAAACAAAATATATAAGAAGTAAGCAATGTAAGCAAGAAGGTTGCAGAGTACCATCACCAAGCTCTACGGCAGGAACAAACTAGCAATGTAAGCAAGAAGGGTGCAGCATACCACCACCAAGCTCTACGGCAGAAACAAACTAGCAATGTAAGCAAGAAGACTGCAACATACCACCACCAAGATCTAAGGCAGGAACATATCAAGCAATGTAAGCAAGAAGGGTGCAGCATACCATCACCAAGCTCTAAGGCAGAAACAAACTAGCAATGTAAGCAAGAAGGGTGCAGCATACCATCACCAATCTCAAAGGCAGAAACAAACTAGCAATGTAAGCAAGAAGGGTGCAGCATACAATCACCAATCTCAAAGGCAGGAACATACTAGCAGTGTAAGCAGTACCATCACCAAGCTCTACGGCAGGAACAAACTAGCAATGTAAGCAAGAAGGGTGCAGCATACCATCACCAATCTCAAAGGCAGAAACAAACTAGCAATGTAAGCAAGAAGGGTGCAGCATACCATCACCAATCTCAAAGGCAGAAACAAACTAGTAGTGTAAGCAAGAAGGGTGCAGCATACCATCACCAATCTCATCGGCAGAAACAAACTAGCAGTGTAAGCAAGAAGGGTGCAGCATACAATCACCAATATCAAAGGCAGAAACAAACTAGTAGTGTAAGCAAGAAGGGTGCAGCATACTATCACCAATCTCAACGGCAGAAACAAACTAGCAGTGTAAGCAAGAAGGGTGCAGCATGCCATCACCAAGCTTTATGATGGGAACAAAAAGGCAGGAAGGAAACTATCACCTGTGGGGATAAAAACTTACATTAGTTCTTTCTCCAGTTCTTGGAGGCGGGCGGACAATTCTTGTGGCGTCCCTTCTCCACGCTCAATCGCTGAATCACTCGATGCTGATCTTGAACTGGTCATGCAGAAATATACTTTAGTTTTTAGACTTAGATTCAAGCAATTCTGACACACTTTATAAGGACATGATTATCAAATAATTATTCTGATGGAAAATACAACACATTTCACAACAAAATCAAAATGTAGGTGATCTGTCAACTTCAACCATATTTGCTCAAAAGAATCTAAGTTAAGTTGGCAAGACATATAATGAAAACATACATGTAAAAGTTTGTGGAGCTTTGAAACCATCTATAATTACTTTACGCAAGACCTGTTTCAGTAATTTATTGAACATGAAAAACAATCTGCTCCTAATAATGTTCATAGAATATCTTGGCAACAGCTGGTGGCTATCTTACTCTTAGAACTCTCGAATAGAACACAACCTTTAATAGAACAGTAATCAAGCAAAAAAAAATGAAACTCCCTCTTAGGTTACAATGACCAGCATGTGCATGACATAACCATACATGCCATATTTCTGAGAGGCTTCCCAGGGGATTTCGGTCTGAATTCCAGGGGATTTTGATATTACACCAGGGGATTTTTAAGTGGCGAAGTTTTGCGCAATATCAACATTTTTTTTATAATATAAGAATAAATACAGAAATACGCTCTAATTACAATAGTTTTTGGACATGGTCATCATGGTCCTTTATGGAATTTCACACTCATAACATTATGGATGCTCTCCACTGTCAACCATAAGCAATTAAAAAAATAAAATAAAAATTCCAGGGGATATGGATCCCCCGGCGGGGGACCAGGGGGTTGGTGGGAATTCCGGGGGATTTTTCCCCCTACCAGGTGATATGGTATGTATGCAAAACCAGTACTAATCTCTCTGGATCACTGTCTCTGCATTTCTCCACTTCAGAGATTACACCAATGACAAAGATGACTATGACAGGTTCTGTTGTACTAAATAATCTTGTAACTTACATAAGCTCAGACTCAGACATTCAGTTTTGTGGTCACTATGACAACAGTATAATGTGTTTTTTCCCTTTCCTTGAATATGACAATTTAGTTAATTGGTTTTATAAAATCCTGTACTTTCATTTTACCTGGAGACAACGTTCTAGAAATGTTTGTTTTTCGAATCTGTTCCATTAATAGAGAGTTATCACTGAAATTGATCAATGCTCTTCATTTGGAGATTTTTCTCAACTCATTTTTGTGTTTATTTAAATTAACATCTTCCAAAATGTATACCTAATCACTGAATGTGATTTATACCCTTCCATTCAGAAGTTATTTCACAGAAAATTGCCTCCTGCATACATGTATTTATGTATACATTTTATACAAAGTGCTGAATCAACTGCTTCGTAAGTTTTTAATTATGCATATTTTGTATCAGTTGCATTTAAATATATATTTTTGTAAACCAAGGCAAGTCATTGACACATATGCGTACACAAAATATATCACCATGTCTAAAACGTTAATTTGTACCACAAAATATGCAAGCTTCAATAACCAAAACTCCTTTCCTAAAATACATACATGAAAAAATTGAAACTAAATCTTAAAAGCTGTGTTTTAATTTTTAAAGAATCATTAACTTATTTTTTTCCCTAAGAATTGAAACAATTGAAAGCAGACTACTTATATTACTCCTCTCATTGGTTAGATGGCCAGTCACATGACTGTCATGGCCACCAATCATGTGACCCAGAACAGCCAATTGCATTTTGTGCCAGTTTGTTATTGTCAATACTAATTTGTCCTCTTATTTGTTTGAATTGATCTAAAAATTTACCACCTATATATTATCCTCTCATTGGCTATATGAGCAGTCACATGATTTTCATGACTGCTGATCATGTGACTCGTGACAGCAAATGGGATTTTGTACCAGTAAAGTAACTGTCATAAAACATATCTAAAAAACGAATACCTATAACTCCTCCTCTCATTGGCTAGATGACCAGGAACATAAGTGTCATGGCCACCGACCACGTGACCCATGACAACCAATTGGATTTTGCGCCAGTTTTTGCTAATTGGTGGCTCCTGATGATGGATTTCAAGCATCTCTCTGCTGAACACGTCATCACTAACAAACAAAAGTAAATCATTTCATGTTTTTGACTCAAATTTAGCAGATTTTAAAAAAGTAACTGAATGGGGAAAATGGTTCTTTTGTAGTGCGCAGGGTTCTCAAAAACATTGGTTAATCCTCCCTGTTAGATATTTAAATTTGTAATTAAACTAGAAATGTGTCCATAGGACACGGATGCCCCCACTTCGATTTTTTGTCACAGAAAATAAGCCATAATGATTATTCAGGATAATCTGCACAAGGGCAAATCCTTTTCAAAAATTAGATCGGATAAGATATTTTTTAAGTATTGTTGGGAAATAAAGGGCCCTAACTCCTAAATGATTAAAGCGATTTCCATGGCTATCGAACTTGATCAAGGTATTATGGTCACAAACATGTGTTAAAAGTTTGGTGAGGATTGGACAAACAGTTTTCAAGAATTAGATCGGAAACAATCTTCGGGACGTATTTTTCAAGTCTTTTTTTGCAAATAAAGGGCCGTAACTCCTAAATGACAAAAGCGATTTCCATGGCTATCGAACTTGATCAAGATATTATGGTCACAATCATGTATGTAAAGTTTGGTGAGGATTGGACACATACTTTTCAAGAATTAGATTGGAAACATATATTTTTGAAGTATTTTTGGCAAAAAAGGGCCGTAACTCCTAAATGACTAAAGCGATTTCCATGACTATCGAACTTGATCAAGATATTATGGTCACAAACATGTGTTTAAAGTTTGGTGAGGATTGGACAAACGGTTTTCAAGAATTAGATCGGAAACAATCTTAGGGACGTACGTACGTACAGAAAGACAGACGTACGTACGGACAACGGCAACCCTATATGCCGCCACTTTGTGGGGGCATAACAATTAAATGTGGTGCTCAGTAATTAATCAAGGCTTCCTGTAAGATGAAACAGTTACATTTTAAAATACTATAATGAAGTCGAAATGAAAAATTGAAGTGTTCTTACAAAAATGAAAATATTAAATTATAAACCGATCATGTCTAGTTTTCAAACTCCAATAATCAGTATATATGGTCCAAATACGAAAACTAAATCTGGAAAGGCTTCTTTCCCATTTTCCATCTTTGACTTACCAGTCACTTTCAAACGACGTTGCATTCTGGGTACTGGCAAGCTTCGCCCTTGCAAAATTCTGTCGAGGGTAACCCCGGTTTAGTGGAAAACTCTTCGAAGACTCGAGCCCTGGAAATAAACACATATGTAAATGTAGTGTACACGTACCTGAAATTACCTGACAATAATTGGCAAGACCCTTGAAATAATTTCATAATGCACAAGAAATCAAATGTTTGTTTCCAATTCCACTGCCCGAAAAATAATATGGTACAGAGATGGGGATATTTTTTATTTTATTCTATTATTTGTTTAGGCTAAGCTGTGTCTGAATTATCATTGACACAATTTAAAACAGTGGCATTTGGTCTGGATTATAATGTTAACTCGTGTGATATACATTATAAGAATACATTTATTTTGTCTCTGAATCAAGTCCACAAAAAACCCCACTAACAATACGTTATGAGCAATTTAAGATTAAATACAGATTGAACACACATGATCCACACATGTTGTAATCCAAGCCAAGAAAACAATAACCAAATGAAATTGACCGCATTCAGATATAACAATATTAATAACAAAATGTACCTTATTAGTTTTATTATCTTTAAAGATTTTGCATGAACTGTTCAAACAACAACAACAAAAACACCTTGACCTAAAAATTTACAACACAAATAAAAAAAATCATTCAAAACCCCTGACTATATGTCAGTGGTATAAATATGCAGATTATAATAAACTTGAGTATAAATATATATATCAAAAGCGGAAGCACTTAATATAATATACAAAATAATGCCTATATTAAGAGATAGGATACAATTGTTACATAGTATATAAACCAGCGCCTGTATTCACACATTATCTGAAGTCATCTCCTAACTTAAAGGGACTCTCTCAAGGTTTTTAAGATGCACTCTTTTTTTATTACAAAACTAGAGCTGTCACAGCAGTGACGAATACCCCCAAATGCCGCCTGGACACAGGAATGGCAAACCATTCCTTTGAAAAGAGGCCATAACTCCAAGGTTACTGCATACTGCATCTTCTTTTATCATGCATGTATTGTTTTATTTAAATCTGTTGTGTAATTTAGAAGTTACACTGCTGACAAGAAAAACTAGCCTTTCATGAGTTATCGTCCAGAAACCGTTTTTCTATTTTTAGTAACAATGACCTTGACCTTGGCCCCACCAGCCCCAATATCGAACTTGACCTGTATCTTCTGATGTTACACCTGTGTACCAAAAATGGTTAAAATCTGTCTAGCCTTTCATGAGTTATCGTCCCGAAACCGTTTTTCTATTTTTAGTAACAGTGACCTTGACCTTGGCCCCAACAGCCCCAATATCGAACTTGACCTGTATCTTCTGATGTTACACCTGTGTACCAAAAATTGTTCAAATCTGTCGAGCCTTTCATGAGTTATCGTCCGGAAACCGTTTTTCTATTTTTAGTAACAGTGACCTTGACCTTGGCCCCACGAGCCCCAATATCGAACTTGACCTGTATCTTCTGATGTTACACCTGTGTACCAAAAAATTTTCAAATCTGTCTAGACTTTCATGAGTTATCGTCCGGAAACCATGAAAACCGACAGACCGACCGACTGACAGACCGACCGACCGACAAGCTCACTCCTATATACCCACTCAAACTTTGTTTGTGGGGGTATAATAAAGTGTGTCAAGTCATTGTTATTGCTGTGTGATTGGTTGGTTGACAGGATCATCACATTATGTTATTAATGTATTGTTAAAATGTCAAAATATCCATCATGGTTGTATAAGTCCTTATGGCCTAGTGGTTAAGGTGCTGGTTATCTCAATTTTCCTTGACTTTGACAACATGGGTTCACTTCCCACTTAAATCAAAATATTTTTTATATCATAGAATTAACAATAACGATAAAATAAGTGTTGCATTACCGGAGAAATTATTTTTCCGTCCAAAAACATGAGGGAGTCCCTTTAATAAATTTCCTAAATTTTTCATAGTCAAATAAAGATATTCAGATAATGTTATATTTACATAAAATATGTGTTTTGATTAAAGTCCATGAAAATAAAAGTTTGGGCATTTAATCAAGAAATAGTATCATGTAACCTGTGAGACACTTAAATAAGGAAAAAGACTTAAGTTAGGAAAAGACTTCAGTTGTTTTATGAAAACCAGCCCAGGGGTACATTTTGCTTCAACCATTTTAGGAAAAAGACTTATGATAGGAAAAGACTTCAGATGTTTTATGAAAACCAGCTCAGGGGTACATTTTGCTTCAGCCATTTTCTATGGAGCTCTCCACAACTAAATCCTAATGCATCAGTTAATAGTAACCACTGCAACCCCCCCCACTTCCGTCCCAGGGACCCCCCCCCCTCCCGGTCCCAGGGACCCCCCCCCCCCTCCCGGTCCAGGGATTTACCGGGGATAGCGGGGGAAATGGGCTGTGTTTTTACTTTCCAGGTGGCCCCACAGTGCCGAGTGAATGCAGTGGTTTTGTTTTCCAACGAAAATAGATGGGAATGGGCCTTATCTAAGATGACCCCAGGGTGCGGGGGCATTTAGTGGGGATTTTACCAGCAGTTTGTCCCCGCAGGGTGGGGATTTCACCTAGGAATGGAAGGACCAAAAGTCAAAGTCCCCGCTATTCCCCGGTCCTGGAGGGGCTGTGGTAACAATTGACTAGTGCATAAGCTTAGAGCACCCCGTATGTTCCAGTGTTTACCAGAATTTTAATGTCTCCTTCAAAGCCATTTTTTGTTTTAGAATGTTGCATTAAAAACCTATGTTAAAAAACAGTCTAGGGGGAGGGCTTAAACCATCCCATTCTCTTTCTTTTGGTTATTTTTTCTGTTTTAACTGAATAACGCTTTTTGGATTCAGGTCGTTGCTACATAAAAATAATAATAATGGTTGTGCAGAGCTATCGAATAGTTTTTTGCTTCAGAAACTCGCACCTGAGTAGCTATAAGTAAGTTGCAAAGGTTTTTAAGTTTCCTCTGCAGCATTCCGTACATAAATTTTGAATACTTTGTAATTCTCACTGGTGATAATTTAAAGCTGCCTTAATAAAAAGCTATTTTGAGCATAATTATTATGTGCGCTATAGTTATTATACTAAATATATGCTTTGAAGAGCAATTTTATATAATAGCATTTTTTCATATATTGTTGCCAATCTTTCTTCAATTTGTTTATAAACAGAATGCAGTGGAATTGAAATAAATTGTTTTTTTGTTGGTCAACTTACCGTTATTTATTTTTAACTATCAATGCTTTTGAAAAGCAGAAAAACACCTATGCAAAAGACAATGGTTTCCAAAATGGCACTCTGCCTGCCCAACTTGTCAAAGTTCAAATTGAACACAGCTTTATGATTCAATGGTTAACTTACATGTATATATCTATCTAGGGTATGATACACTGTTAAAGACAATAAATATGAGTATAATAATAGCGATTATATACCCAAACTTCAACCCAATTCTATTCTAAGTTTACCTTCAAAGACGGGAGGCAGTGACCTTGACATTATACCGTTCTGGTCCCAGGCTGCCGTTCATTATCATAGTTTTGAATTATTATACAAACACCTTAAAATCATTTTCCAAAATTTGAATTTCATTTTTAAAATCTGTTTTCAATTATCAAATTTATATAGCTTCCTGGACTGACATCATTTTCAAATTTGCCTAGTGATTTTTATAAAGTATTGGCCTTTTACAAAATTTAACCAACTTTCAAAATTAGTTGTTTTTTTATTTGTTTTTATTATTTCTGAATTATGTATTGTTATCATCTTTTGAAAATCAGGTTTTAAGCCAACAGTAAAACACCATTCAGATGCCGACAATTGACTATAAAAACTAAGATGTGTTACGTATTTAGCAGAAAAGGCAATAAAATGTATATTCAAAACCATTCAGTATATATACAGTATCCTACTGCTGCTTCAAAGTCTGATTCCACCAAAGTGTATGTGAGTTTGGTTTATGGTCAACAAGTCGGACAAGTAGGGTTTTTCCGAGTACTCTAGTTTTCCCCACAACACAAGACCACATTCTCATGCAATATTGTGCAAGCGAGAGTGCTTTAGTAGAAGATCATATAAATTTCTTCACAATTGTTATAAAATACATAAATTTTAAACTAAGTTTAAACTAAATCCTTACTTTTCTTTAATCCTGGATCAAACCCCGAGTCTCCAGACTTGTCCCAACTGAACTTGGTTTGTCTTTGAAGGACAGGTGAGCTTTTCGCGCTCTGGGTCTCTCTGGCGCTCGTATTTGGGCTCCTACACATGCTGGAATAGAGGCTGGGTTTGCAATTCCACATCCTGCTGTCTTCTTGGTTCTGTAAAATAAAACACAAGAGGTCTTATAATGAGACTGACGCCATTGTTACTATCTGATATTTTCTGTTGGCCATAATGTATAATTCCAGAGTTTAATTGGTGCCTTAGTGTGCAGTTTACATTCCAAGTTTGACAACTCCACAAAGTTTGTTCCAAAGTTATTAATAGGAAACAATGTTGTGATGCTACAGTTGATGATGCGGACAACGACAACGAAGCTGCCAGACAAAGTAGTCCCTTTGTTTCACCATATGCAATCATACCCCTGCAGCTCAGGGATGATAACAGAGCCAAGTTGCCAATCCTGAAAATGTCTGCGTGGGGTTCAGGGGGGCGCTTAAGGCCCCCCATGGGTCCAGCCCTGGTGGGGGGACAAGGGGGGCGAAGCCCCCCGAAGCTTTCCGTATTTCAGGTATTCTAATACCCTTTTTTGCCTTAGAATAGTGTTCAAGGAGTACACCTTTCGGTTTGGTAGATATAATTATGTTTAACACGAGACATCCACAATCAGAACAATTATCAGGAATCTTAGCAGTGAAGTTTAACACCTTTGTCTTTAAACAAAGTTAAATTTACTTTTTTCTACCTGAAGTCACAGGCATTAGACATGTACCTGACATTTTGGTTCAGTTGTCCACTTCCCATAAAACTCAACTGGCTATGATCAAATGGCTGTGTATGAACAGTCTACACTGTGGGATGTTTGATTTATAATAATGAACAACATATCGATTATCATGCTTGCAAATGTTTATTGTAAGTGTTAATTAATCAATTTTTATGTATCATATAAAGAGTATTTATTCTATTTTCTGCACATTTGATGAGAATATAATGTTATTAATTATTATATATATTATTCCAAGTAATATCCAAACGGGACTTAAATGCTTTGGCAGCGTAGCCGTTGTGGACATGGTGGACTTTGACGTATTCTGGTCCCTAAGCCAGATTCTTTCCCCTCATGGTGTTAAACGAGTCCAGTAGCACACTAACTAGATTGTCCCACGGCAGTTCAAGTCTCTCAAACTGGCTTTCAATTTCTATGAAAATTGGTTCAGAATCAGCCCTTGTGATTTTTAAGGAGGCCAAATGTCTCAACACTATTTCTTTCTCTATAGCAGAAAAATAGCTGAAACAGTTTTCTCATTGTGTTTGTTGACTTGTCTAAGTTGAAACAAAACCGAGATCCATTAACTCCTCCACATGTTCATCATTGTAATGGCTAACCACTCCGTAAGTCATCTTGTATGATGCTGTACACCTTTGAAGTTTTAATTCGCTGAGAGCTTTTGTATCTTTGGCAAGTGTCTTAAGTAAGACACACTACTGTGGTGCCAGGGAGCATGTTCAGTCATAAATCCAAGTATCATGGCCTATGGATTGAATTGTCAGTCATTGACAGGAACAACTGGATGCACTGGCTGAGGTATCTGTTCATCCCTGACTTTTGTAACCATCAACATACCTGGAAATACAAATGACAACTATATAATTTAAATCTCACTCAAACTGGGTCCTCAAGAAGAAAATGTCTCAAATAGAAAATGAAATGACTGCCTCTTCGTAATATGTATTACAACTACAAAATATTTATTTATTTATTTTTTTAATTTGAACCAAACAAATTTTCATTTGAACCTCCCATTGTGGTCAACAGCCACTTCTTATTGAGAACAATGCTTCAAACATTATGAGAAAAATAAAGAAACGGTTTACAGCGTAAACTTCAATCAGCCAAATAAAATTTGTAAAATAAAAATCGATTATTATGACACAACCCGAATCGGGATGTCCGAAATAATGCTACATGCGCAAAATTCATTATTAGTTTGATCACTTTCTATAAACTTAAAAAGAAACGTTTCGGGAATTTCTCTTAAAAAATAAATGGCAAATATACCCTTTAAATCGACGAATCTATGTTTCGAAGTTGGTGGTGGTCGTTTTTTTTTCCAATTTTCCAATACGTCTTCGTCGTCTGTCATATCCGGATACGACCATCCGGATACTGTCTTCTAGTCCCATCGGTAATTTCCGTAATCACCGGATGCTATCTTAACCAATCATATAGCTCGATTGCCAAGACGTAAATAGGTTCGTTAATTTCCGGCTTTCCACTTCCGGAAAACTCACCTTTCGTACCCATATTGTTCGAACTGAGCACGATTCGCTCCCTGTACCCCTCCCCCCCCTAGAAAAAAAACTCAACGGATTTACATTAATCTCAAAATCGATCCGTGAGTCCTTAAATCCGGAATTCCGGATTAATCCGGAATTTTATCATCCCTGTGCAGCTGTTACCTTGAGTTTGAGGGCTAATGGATGCAGACCGGTTCTGCATTTAACAGCTGCCATGACTGAGGTTTCTCGTAAAACATTTTGTAATATGATGTATGTCTTTAAATGAAATAAAATAACAATAAGTTTATTTGTTGAATTGATATCTGTCTGTCTAAGGCAAAGTTAATTGAATGGAAATCAAGTATTGGTGAAATATTTCAACCGAAACATATCGCAATACGGCTGCAGAGCGATGGACTCTTATTAATAGTTGGGTATGAGTTAATTTGCAATCAAAAGAATATTGTACATGTATATAGTGAAGTTTTTGGATTTGACCTAGTGACCTAGTTTTAACCCAAATAAATTCATATACTGAAAGTTTCAAAGAGTTCTCAGTTTTGACCTAGTGACCTAGATTCTTACCCAATGTGAAGTTTGAACATTATCTGACCAATCCTGTATCCAAGATATGGATCCAGGCAGAAAAAACTGGGATGGACGGATAGAATGAAGGATGGACAACACCAAACAAATATCAAATAGCGGTGGGTTAAAAGAAATATTTTATTTTTCAATTTTAGAAATGAATTATAAGATTTGCAGTTCAATTTTTAAACAGAATTCATGAATGTTTGTCTAAATTTCTTTTAGAATTTCTTTGCTTTAATAAAACTAATAACACATGGGAATTGTTGTTTAAGTTCCAACTAAATGCAAATGAAAGAAAAACATAAAATGTTGTACTGTTGAGACTTTAACAACCAAATTTTGGTAAAAGTTCTGCAAAACGTAGCAGTTTCTAAACATACATTTTACTTTTACTTACAAGTGAGTTACGAAATCTTAAAATTTTGATAATTTTTTCTCCTAAATGTCAATAGAACAATTATCCTGGGAAAACAGATAAAAATATCTTTTATGGATAAAAATAGAGAAAAAAGACAACCGTTAATTTAATAGAGGGAAGATCGTAAGAGACTCTCCTTTTTATAATGCTCGTATTAACCTTAGAAACATTTTTCCGTAATTCGGTTATATAGAACACGTTATACAATTAATACATCTGGGAAACCACAGAGAAGAAAAAGAATTTATAACGATCAACAAAGCAACAGGGAAAAAAGGTAATGAAAATTAGCGATCTAAAAATGGTAACAGTGCCATCAGTGAGATTGGCCTTGAAATTATTTTTTAGGCTTCTGTTTTGTACGGAGCATTTTAATGCTTCAATTTCACTCCTGGGAAGGTCTTATGGGAATGGTCGAAAGTTGAAGGTCTAAAAACAGACTTGTTATTGAAATATTGTAAGACTTGCCCAAAGGCAATTCCAAAGATATTCCATGGTAGCATTGGTAGGCGTCATCGGGCATTTTATAGGTTTTCAGTAGTCAGAATGAAAAAACAACAACACTTACCAAAATCTAAATTAAGCGAAGAAATAAGATTTTCTAGAGCTAATAGAATGATTTTAGTCAAGAAAAATACCATAATATACAGGAAGAATTTTACTTTGATAGATGTATATCAGATTGATTTGTAAATGTAAATAATATATGTATACTGTCTTTATAATTTTCAATCATTTGTGAAATCTCAGCTATCAAGGTCATTTGTGGTACACTCTGAAAATAAGGTTTGTTGTTTTTTGGTGATTTTTTTTTCCAGCTGGAGAAGTAGGATTTGAAAACAGAACTGGACGCTTAACATACTAGAATCAACTTGAATTGCCCTAGGTTTTAATGGATAATATATTTGGCTTCATCTATTACATAAAATACTGCTTTTCGGAGCATGGGTGGAGCATTTTTATAGTCTTTAATAGATCGCCTAATTTTCCTTACTTGCCATTATAAAGGGATTCATGGTTACAATATTGGCTTCTTTTAACACAAAATGTACTCCTTTGAGGCGTATGAGTGGTGCCTTCTTAAAGACTTATATACCGCTAACTTATTATCTGTCATACAAGTACTATAGTCTAGCAAAACATTTAATAAAATCGGTCAAATTTGAGCAGCAAAGAGCTTAGTACATCTTTAAGCAGTGTCCCTCTTGCCATTTATAAATACAGTCCCATCCCCCTCCCCTCCCCCCACCAATACAAAAATCACCAAGTTTCACGTTTAGTTTAAATATAGGAGAATGGAATTAGTAGAATATGCCAAAAATGTACCATTTCCGCCTATAAATTGTTAAAATTTTCAAGAGGGATCACCCCCAACACCCCATGCAAACACTCTTAACAAAATAGATTTCCGTTCTGAGGGAGAAGCCCAAGTCAAAAGGTTACGCCCCTAAGTTATGCTCCTGAGACTGACATCGAATCCTGAATCTCTCCTGCATGATGGTACGATAAAATTAGAATCGTTAACGGATATTTCCATTCAGCACAATTTGCAGATACATACTGATGGGTATTATACTATCTATGTTGTCAAATGCTTCACACAAAATAGCTCACATTTCGCTTATAGACCCAGCCAGCATGTCATCCATAATTAAACAATGCATTATTGGACACAAAAATTAAACAAACTTTATTTTTCGCTTTAATTAACCAGATGCAATAGAATGGATCGTCGTCTGTCTTTAGACATAATTATGCTGCTTTATAATGTATTGACTAAAAAATCGAGATTTTTGGAATTATTTTATCTCCTAAACATCAATAGAACTATTATCTTGGGAGTTAAAAATCCTTATATTCATAAAAAAAAATGTTAATCGAAGAGCGCCCTATGAGAATGTCATTTAACCTTAGAAACCATTTTACTCTGTAATTCAGTTTTCAACACATTATACAATACATCTGGGACACAACACGGGGAGCCAAGAATTTATAACAATCAAGACAACAATACATCTGGGACACAACACGGGGAGCCAAGAATTTATAACAATCAAGACAACACAACAGGAAATAACATGATAAGAAAATTAGCGGTCTTAAAATGGTAACAGTATAGGGATTGCCCAGGAAATAGTTTTTTTGGCATCTGTTTTGTACTAAGCATTTTAAATGCTTCAATTTCACTGGGAAGGACTACGGAATTGTGGAAAATTGAAAGATTAAAAACAAATTTAAGGTTTCTTTTTTGTTCTAAGAATTTTGATGGCTTTGATTTCACTGAAAAAGACCCACTGGAATTGTTAAATTATATTTTCAGAATTGAGAATCAGGCTGAGGATTTTACCTGACTTGAATTTTAATGCACTTTTAAGCCCTCAGGTGCTTGTGGATGGGTTGTGCCATTCCATGATTTGACAATAGACCTAACACCCATATTGTTTCCAAACTGATCGACTTTTATAAGTTGCAAAATGGCAACCAGAATTTTATATGTATTTTCTCTACTTAACCAAGTCAAACGCTTGTGGTTTGGTTTGGGTTGGTTGGCTTGGTTGGTGGATATTTAAATTGTTCACTGCACCCCTGGCAGGCATATCATTATAAACTAATGGTTGTCTGCTGCACAGACATTGCAATTACCAAGTCAGATGAATGTAAATGGTATGTGGTCAGTTTACCGACATGTCATGTTTTGGCTGTAGACCTGGCAGGCATATCATTATAAACTCATGGTTGTCCATTGCACAGACATTGCAATTACCAAGTCAGATGATTGTGGTTGGAATGTGGTCAGTTTACCAATATGTTGTTCACGTTTTGACTGTACACCTGGCAGACATATCATCATATACTAAGAGTCTCGGCTGTTAAAACGTATTTTACCTACAACGTCAGATGCCTGGAGATTGTTTGTCATTAATTGGCATAAATTTTGTTCACATTTTGACAGTAAACTAATCAAAACATGATAGACTCTTTGTTCTCCTGAATGTAGCAAATGTCACTTACAAAGTCAGATGCATGTGGAAGGGTCGGCATCTGAGTTGGCGGACATACTATTCGTTTTGATTGCAGATAAAATCGACAATCATATAATCAGAGACTTATGGTTTTCTGGCATATACGCTCAAAATGCACCATTTCAGACTAGAAATTGTTAAAAAATCTGAAAGGGAGTACCCCATACCCCCCCTGCCAACATTTCAAACCAAATAAAGTCTGGCTCTGAGGGAGGGGCGAAAGTCAATAGGTTAGGCCCCTAAGTAACTCCCCCTCTAACATCGATTCCTGGGTCTGCCCCAGCATGCCACTTTCCAAGTCAGATGTTTGATGATGGATCATGGTCGATTGGATGACATATTGATCACCATTTGACTGTAGACCAATCAGATCATGAAAGACTGATGGCTCTTCCCTCTGAACACATGCTATTTACCAAATCAGATGATTTTGGATGGATTAAGGTCAGTTGGCGTACATATTGTTTGGATTTTAACTGCAGATCCATTAAATCTTTAGAGACTCAAGGTTCTCCGCTGTAAACACATGCCACTTACCGAGTCAACTGATTGTGGAAGAGTCGTTGTTAATTGGCAGACATATTGTTTATGTTTCGACTGAACACCCAGAAGCCATATCATCATAGGCTCATGGTTTTTTCACTGTAAACACATACTCGTAACTTACCGAGTCAGATGCTTGTGAATTGGTCGTTGTTAATTGACGGACATATTTTTCACGTTTTGACTGTACACCAAGGAGCCATATCATCATAGATTCATGGTTTTCAGCTGTAAATACATGCTCCTTTTTCTCGCTCCTGAAAAGTGAAATCATATCCTGTATTAATGTTTCTTCCTAAAAGCTCCTTTTTTTCAAAATACTAAGAAAGAGATTCTTGTTACATTTTTAGACACTTACATGGCATATGTAATATATAGAATGATATTTGCCTTGTAATGTTAAAAGATGTAACAAGATCTTCTTGGTAAGTATTTTTGAAAAAAGTCTTTGACGTTTGGTCGAAAAATCAATAAATAATCAACTAAAGAATTTGTAAAGATATGTTCCCTGGGAAATAACTACAGTGTATTAGAATGGATTGTCTTTATATTCCTTCTGGTCATTTTGGGAAATTCTTTATTAGCCATATAATACAAAGTGAAAAATTTATGAGGTCATTATTTAAATCATTGGAAAACATATATTGGTAAAACTGATAGTTTTCTGAGATGGTTTTATTTGTGACCCGATCAATCAGGGAAAAATCATGAATATTAAACCGTCAGGACCAAACAATGTGAAGTGTACTTTTTTCTATTATTATTCTGCTATATTGTGACAACCCAGCTTTAGCATAATATCTGGAATAATCACTCTTAATTAAGCCTGTTTTCTGATTCAGTCAGATCGATTTAGGTTTTAGTTTTATATTGATTTAACTCATTTAAGCTGAGCAATACAGACAGCTGCTGTAAGCTGGGGCCATGATTTCAAACAGAGTCACATGACAAACAAGACTCAGGCTCAGAAAAGCACAGTTATCATATAAGAAATTATTTTTTATTTTTTTCCAATTGTTTAAAAAAAACAAAGGGAAGTAATTCAGCAATTTATAATAGTAATAAAAGCCATCAAATTTTTATCATCAAAACTCAACTAGAAAGAAAGTTTCAATGAAATGAAGATTTGCAGTTTTGCCACTAATATTTAGGTCTGCAACTCAGACTTTAAACTGTTCACAAAAACAGCCAGTGCTTGTCAACCAATATTTGGTATAAAAAACATGAGTACTTTGATAAAACAAAAAGGAACACTTAATTGACGTAGATTCAAATGTAATTAAGAGTGTACAATATACCAGGGTAATTCCATTTTATCATCATGTCAAGCTTCTAAATTCTGTGACAAACTGTTATGTCACTTTTATATTGGCAAATGATAGTGCGTGTCTGAAATATATATTGAATTTTCATTAAAATAGACTCCCCCACTGATTGACTCTATGCAGGTAATGCTTTTCTTTTATACATTGAGTTAAAAGTGAAATTATTTTTATGAACAAGAGGCACATCAGTGCCTGTGCTCCACTGGCCAAAAGGTTCAAGCAAAGACCACCTAACGAACATTTTCGTCAAGTTTCATAGAAATACAATCATCAATTTTGAGGAGAAGTTATTTAATTTTTTTTTTTTACTTTAATAGCTCTGGTGCCCATGTTGTGCAGCAGACCAGAACTGTTTGGGCTATTTTGGTTAAGGACTACCCAAGTAACACTTCTGTCAAGTTTCATTGCAATAGGATCATCGGTTTCTGAGGAGAAGTTAAAGGTTTTTCTATTTTTACCTCTGGGGGCCATCTTGTGCAGTGGACCGAAACCATTGAAGCAAATTTGATAAAGGACCATCCAAGGAACATTTCTGTTAAGTTTCATCAAAATCTGATCATCGGTTTCTGAGAAGATGTTCTTTAAAGGTTTTTCTATTTTTTTGCCCTGGCAGCCATGTTGTGCAGCGGACCGGAACCATTTTGATTAAGGACCACCCAAGGAACAATTCTGTCAAGTTTCATCAAAATCTGCCTATCCGTTTCAGAGGAGATGTCGTTTAAAGATTTTGCTATTTTTAGCTGTGGCGGCCATATTGTGCAATGGACCAGAACCATTTGAGCAATTTTAATAAAGGACCACCCAAGGAACATTACTGTCAAGTTTCATCAAAATCTGCCGAACCGTTTCAGAGGAGATGTCGTTTAAAGATTTTGCTATTTTTAGCTCTGGCGGGCATATTGTGCAATGGACCGGAACCATTTGAGCAATTTTGGTAAAGGACCACCAAAGGAACATTCCTGTGAAGTTTTGTCAAAATCCGCTTATCAGTTTCAGAGGAGATGTCCTTTAAAGTAAAAGTTTACGCACGCACGCACGCACGCACTCACGACGGACAATCTGTGACGACATAAGCTCCATGGCCTTCGGCCAGTGGAGCTAAAAACCAAATTTCAAATTTGTTATTTAAATTCTTTTCGGAGAAATGGGTTCTTTTATATTTACAAATTTCAATGTCTGACTATTAGAAATGTCGGTGACTTCCTTTAAAACAGTCCTTTTCCCATTAAGGCCAATTGGTGCCATTTTTCAGTTAAATGATTATATATATATCTAGCAGTGTTCACCTGCCATAACAATCCAGATCCTAGAAAAAAAACATGTCATAAAATCAATTAAGTCAAATTCTTTTAATTGTGACTGCTTTGCAACGGTCAAACTTTATGACATGCCGCAGGCCAGTGTAAGGCATTTTTAAGACGATTTTTTTTTCGTGAAAATGGCGATGGTTATTTTTAAAACCATACAATACTAATACCAAAGAAAATTTGTTTCATTGTTTATTTGTTTCATGTTATATAAAACATAAAAAATTATTTATAATGAAATACATTCAAACAGCACATAAACAAACAAACTGTAAAGCACACAAAATGTCATTCGCTTAACCTTATGTTGATTTCTTCAAACCCCTCAAATTCATCGTCGTAGCTCTGGAAGAAACGCTCCATTTCTTCCTCGGTTATGTACCCATATTATACGGGTTTGTTCTCAAAATGTCAACACCAACAAAAAATAATAAAGAATGTGGCAAAGTGCGAAAAAACAAGACCATTTATCGCAACAGTTTGTAGTAGTGGTATGTTAAACTGCTTTAAAGGCAGTGCGAGTTTTTCACACCTTATCATACAATTGACAAAAAATATTTTGACAGTGCACAGTTTTGCTTTTTTATATGCATGTTTAATTATTGTTATATTCAAAATAATATTGAATAATTTTAATCGTACAATATTATTTTTTTTTATTATAAACGTCTTACGATATACCGTATCCCAATCTTCAACTGCCATTTTAACCCATATAAACTTGATCGATATGACGCGAGTAATATCCCTTTCTACATAAATCTAAACAAAAGCTCGGCCTGAAATCGACTTAAATTCAATAGCTATATATATAATTGTTAATGGTTTTAAGACGCAGGCATCTTTTTACATCGAAATCTGAGGGAAAAAAGTGTGTCTAATATAACCAGTCATTTACGGTATATTATTTTGAAACAATTTTCATTAAGCGTCAAAAGCTTTAGTAGCTAATATTTCATCAAATCATATTTCATAATTATATATGTCAATGAATGAATTAAATAAAAAATAAAAATCTAACAAAATGGAGGTGTCACCCCTGTCTTGCTAAACCCGGCCCCTTGCGATCAACATTTCTTAAGAAATTCCTTGGGGGAAAATCAATCCGTAAAAGTACTTTCATGGTGCTTTCTCTTAAGAGCTTAGGGAATTGCACTTTATTGATGTTTGTATGACAAATGTATTATCAAAAGCTTATGTTTCCGCATGCAGTGTCTTACGTGAGGGAAATGATGATAACATGAATGAGTAACCTCCATTAAAGACAATGGTTAATGTGCCCTTGAATTGAGCCAATCACAGATAATGCAATAAATCTGAATTCTGTAGCAAGTTAATAACCGTCATCATTAAATGCATGCCATGAGGGACATTAACAATTCAATATGCAGAGGGAAAAAAATGCTTGCTTTTAATGGAGGATGGGAATGATAAACAGATGTGACCTTGACCTTTACAACCAGGGCTTCTAAAACTTTAAAACCTCAATTGGTCAAGACCCGGCGATGACCCCCCCCCCCCCAAAAAAAGACCTGTTCAATAGTCCGATTTAATAGAAATGTCATACATTTTCGCGACGTCTTTTCTGACAATATTTTTTGCGATGTGGCAATTCGTAAGAGGGCTCCAGAGCCAACATAGCCGATTCGGATAGTCATTGATACAAGTTTAATTCAAATGAGATTCTCATCAAGTTCTGCGGCATTTCTAACAAGAAAGACTGCGATCGTAATTAACATAGCATATTGCCATGTGAAAATATGGACCAATTTTAACACTTAATCAGGAAAGCAAGCAGATAATTAACACATAGTTTGTTTAATTGTGTCTTCTGCTAATACCAAAACACATGATTGGACCGATTGCAAGCGTCTGCTAATTAACAGATAGGCTATAGAGTGATCAGCGTAGCGGAAAAAGCAGCTGGTCGCATCCGTCTCATGGTAGCCAAGACACTTTTATAACCTATTGGATGTAGTTTTGAATGTGTGAATGACCCATGAATGTCTGTGTATTACAATTTCTACATCTTTTACTGACTTAGTCGTTTTGGACCGAAATTACAAAACAAACAGAAAATTTCGGACCGATTTTACATCGACATTACATTACACTTTTTGAAACTGGCTTGGTCTGGCTTGGTCAAAATCGGTCCAGACCGGCAAATTGCAGGTTTTTAGAAGCCCTGTTTACAACCATCTGTTTTTTAATGGAAAATCAAATGCCAAATCACCCTTCAGTTTTACTTTGTTGACAAAGGAAATGTAGCTCATAAAAACTTCAGCAAGAGTTTTGGGACTAAGTGCTTGTCATATGTGCAGTGTTCTTGTTAACTAACCTACCAAGTTTCAAGTGAATAGTTGAGGTGTTTTTAAAGTTCATCGTTCACACCAAATTCAAGTTGTTTTTTAAGGTTCATGGTTCACACCAAATTTCAGTTGTTTTTGAAGTTCATGGTTTGCACCAAATTTCATTTGTATTTGAAGTTCATGGGTCACATCAAATTTCAATTGTTTTTTTAAGTTCATGGTTCACACCAAATTTCAGTTGTTTTTGAAGTTCATGTTTCACACCAAATTTCAATTGTTTTTTAAGTTCATGGTTCACACCAAATTTCAGTTGTTTTTGAAGTTCATGGTTCACATCAAATTTCAATTGTTTTTGAAGTTCATGGTTCACACCAAATTTCAATTGTTTTTGAAGTTCATGGTTCACACCAAATTTCAGTTGTTTTTGAAGTTCATGGTTCACACCATAATTTCAGTTGTTTTTTAAGTTCATGGTTCGTACCAAATTTCAGTTGTTTTTGAAGTTTATGGTTCGTACCAAATTTCAGTTGTTTTTGAAGTTTATGGTTCGTACCAAATTTCAGTTGTTTTTGAAGTTTATGGTTCGTACCAAATTTCAATTGTTTTTTCGCACCAAATGAATACAACTGTCAATGACAAACAACGAGACAACAAAGACTCACCGAAGCTGTGACAACACTCAACTTGTATTCCTCAAAGATAAAGGAGTGATAACATTGATAAAATACCTTGTCTAGCTAAATGACATTAATGAAACCCTCCCACTGTACTCTGAAATTAATTATACTCAGTTCAACAAATCTGCAAAAGTTTCTTAGCCCTTTATGCATAAAAGCTGTGGGAGGTTAAAAGCAAATTATATAATTTAACAAATAAATTTGAAACAGCACGCAGGTAAGACAGAATCTTCATCAGCCCTAACAAATGTTTGTTGCATGCAAGCACGTAATAACACAGACACTGTGTCAGCCCTAACAAATGTTTGTTGCATGCAAGTGCGTTAGATGAAATCTTCGTCAGTTCTAAGAAATGTTTGTTGCATGACTTTTTTGCAATGCAAGTTTATAGCATTGTCTGAGTTTCCCCCATTCACTGCTGCGCTATGCTTCGTTGTGTACTAAGGACAATTTGGCTAAGAAAATCTCATAATCATTAACAATTAATGAGGCTGTTTCATTGGTTCTGCAAAGATACCTATCCAGAAATCTGACTCTCACAATATGCACAGCCACTCATACAAAAAACATATATTCTGGCGAAAACTTAAATTGAACTCCGTCCTTATAATGATTACTTCAAATCTTAAACCAGCTATTTAGACCACTCACCTGCGGAGACAACTGACAGTACAGGGTTATTGAAGAGTATTTCAATGCAACATGTGATTTCATTTGAAGAAGAGTTGTCTCCCCTGCCTTATGCATATTTTTATAAGTGAGATTTTGTCAGTCTTGTCACTATAAATTTACACCAGCCACTTAGACCACTCGCCTGTGCAGACAACTGACAGTACAGGGTTATTGAAGGGTATTTCATTGTTACATGTGAATTCATTGGAAAGAGTTGTGCCCCAACACATTATAGCACCAAGTTTCAGTAAGGGTTTCAAGAAATATTTTACCCGACAACTAATTATAAAATAACGAAATTATTTTCATAAACAAACCAAAAATGTGTTTTTATTTTAGGTAATTTAAAAAGCCTTATACAGAAGAATTCATTTACAACATTTCATAATGATGACAATACCATTCTACCATAAAGCATGATATTACCTTTTGTTAATTTATAAAGCTAAATATATACAGGTCATTTAAAACTCCCGTGCCAAATAACAACGAAGCTTCATAAAAAGCGCAGCTTTAGCGAAGCTTTTTCTTTGCGAAAGCTGCGCTTTTTCTCAAAAGCTGCATTTTTATAATTAGATTCTAATCTTAAATCTTCAAGTTAAGTTCAATCTAAGTTGCTTATTGAATAAAAAATGATGGCCTCCTTCTTACCAAAATTTTTTTTTAATGCTTTGACATGAAATATTTTTAGGAAAAATGAAATATTTTTAGCAAACAAGACCATATAAAGTTCAAAATATGAGCAAGCCTTGAGAATTAACATATTATAACAGTGCAGAGCTTGCATGCTGAGTACTAATTTTGACCAACGCAAATCCATCATTTACAGAATAGCACCAGATTTATTGACAAGTGAAGACTGTGATAAATGCTTTCACACACAGGCCCTTTATGCTGACAACATATATTAATTGCTCTTTGACAGTTACATAGTCAACAACCCTGGCTGTGACAGTATGCCGACAACAATGCTGACAGCAGTGAAAATACTCCGACCTTTATTGTATGAAAAACAGACAGGCTTAAAAAAGATGAATAAAAAAATATATACCTGCATGAAAATAATTCTAGCAACCAATGTCTGCTTTTTTTTAATAATGTAAAGTCACAAATTGACACCCCCAGCTATGATAACTAACAGTTTAAAGTCTTATTCAAAAAACAATACATACACATGTATAACAAACATAAATTTTGAGTGATGAACCTTTATCTACTTACTAAATAACACATTTAATGGAAAATATAACTTACATATAACAAGATTGTAACCGTGTATTTAATGGCGGAAAACGCAAATATATTAAATGATTGGAGAGTGCTAAAAGAATTATTGTGATTTACTACAGTCTCATAAGGTAGTAATACGATGTTTTTTTGCACATTTCTTTCAAATTAAACTCAGAATAACCATTGTTTTTGACATGAATTCATCTTTTTTAGTAATTATTTAATCAAGTGTAATGGTAAATCAGTATTTTAGAGTGCATCTTTAAAAAAAGTACTTTTCTGAGTCTAAATTGGACTTAAGACTGTTTATAATCATGGCTACTTGGCATCCCAGTAATTTAAAATTATATGACAAAATACAGAAAACAAAGAGAGCACATCCCTATTATTTTAATTTTCACAATAAAATTATTTAAGTTTTCTCTAAAACAAAACAATGAAATTTCCAAACAAAATTCCAAATAATTATCATTAGTATGCCAAGAAAATATTTTATTCAAACTTACTATATTATGCACAAAACTGGCTGCTATTCCACCTTTTATAAATAAAAAAAAACAACGTCTTACGAAACCCTCTCGAGTAATTGTTTTCCGCTATCTCACATAAATGCATCTCATTCATAAACTACTGATCATTGCAACTACAAGATAAACAAGAAAACTCTCTGAGAATATCGGCCACAAATACGACAAACAGACAAGTATGTGGTCTGTGTCATTACGCTAGCAGAAGCATGTGACAATTTTTTTAAGCTTCTGGGCAATATTGATTCGCTCTGGCTCAGAGAGTTGGATGACAGCAATTTTGCCTTCATGTTCAATTTAAAACATTAAAACTACTGTGGTATAAAATAAATCGGTCAAAAAACATATTATGATTATGATATCAATAAAATAATATCCTCTTCCTGAAACTTCTGATGCAAATGCTTAATAATAGATCAATTGGCAAATTAAAACTGATTGCCTTTTTTGCAAAGAACAAACAGTCAATAACTACCGCTGCAAAAAGTGATTTTGGTTTTTGGCACTTCAAAGAGCATTTAAAGGCTGCAATTTAAATTTCCCGATTAATGTGAAACCCGAGTGCAAACTGTACATGTATTGATCCTTTTCGTTGTATTTTTACACCTCAACTTCCATTTCTTAAATGAACGGCCTGAAAATTCACCAATTGTGAATATTCTACAATGAACTATAAATATATAAATTGTTTATTTTGTTTTTGTTTGTATTGTGTCAGCAGGCCACAAAAAACCTGTCGAAAAGTGTTAATTTATAATTTTGGAAGGAAATAATGAATTATTGGTTTAAATATAAGAAATGAATTGTGTGTGTGATGTCATTATGGAGGAATAATTATGAACGCAGTTGGGCTGATAAAAGTACACGTGAAGTCCTTCACACACTTTAACTAGCCCAACTGCATTCATATGTAACCCCAATAATGACATCAATCATGAAATTTATTTCTTAAATAAGCCCACCCCTTAGAAGTAAGTTTCACGTTTATACGTAAGAGAATTCGCTCAATGAAGCCTATTGTCGATTTAGTATCTTTCATGTGCTTCTTGAGCAAATAAAAAATCTGACCTGTGGGCACGTGCAATAGCTGAGGAACGAGGCTTTCGGAGTTACAGGCTACGCAGCATGCGTGCATGTATGCATATTTTTTATCCATGCTTGAAACATATGCTTTATATATTTTCTTGCATACCTCCACCTTTCAAATTTTAAACCAAGCGGAATGCTTAAAGTACATTGCAAATTTAATCTTTTTTTAAATTCTATTTTGCTAATAATATTCGTTTTTTTTTAAAAAGTCATAAATTACATGGCATTAAAGAATACAATTTGGTCTTTCTTTTGCGTGACTCATCTTGCATCAGGGTGTGAAATAATTTTTCAAGTCGTCTGGTCACATGACAGGAAACACTGGATGCATGACCTTTCCAGCACTTATGTCACATGACAGGAAACACTTGTCTGGTATGCAAGAAAAAGTAATCTGAATCCATCTGTGGGTGAGCAGCAAAGTTGGCTCAAATTACCTGACATTATTAACAAGGATTTTCCAAGAAACCAACAAAAGGCCCCTCGTCACTGAATTTCTTTCTATTCATTTATGTAACAAATAAAGAAAACGCAGACAGCTTCAAGTTTTTTTCAGGTTATTGAACTAAAACTGACCTATATAATATTATTCCTTGTTATATCAAAGGGCAATTAAGGCATCGGAGAGAATAACCAGAAAAACTGCATAAAAGAAGGCTTTATATGACGATATAATCATTAAATCTTAACATTCGCTCAGTCTTTTTTTACAGAGAAAACTTTACCTGATGACCTTCATTTTGTATAACACTCAAGGGGTTATTTGAAAATAGTTTATTTCAATATTGCAATCTAATTGGATTAGAACGACATCATTTAAAAGGGATTCAATTGCAGATTTTATGCTAGCGATGATTTTGTGTAACTTTGTTCAAATTGAACCATTTTAGATTCTTTTATGAATTCACAGCAACTGGCATATAGTCATTTAAACAGAACTTTGTAAATCCAAGCCATTAGTAATTAGAATTTCAATAGCGTAACTAACCCTTTTTGGCAAAATGGAACATTTTCTTTCACGTTGATAATTATTCTTATCGGGAGACCCTAATTTGAACTATTGATGATGTTTTAAAAACTAATAAAATCTTTTTCTTAAATTTGACAAGAAATTATTTTTTCCAATTTTGTGAAGGAGCCCCTTTAAAGGAACAAAACACCAGATAATACAATGGCAAGAAAAAAAAAATCGTCAAAAACTAATATATAAATTTGACATCGTTGTGTACAAGGCGTTAAATCTTACCGACTGATGTATTATTGCTTATGGCATGTGCATCTTTCACAGTGTTTGCGCATTATTCTTATTCAAAATTCAGTTGTGACAGAAACTACTACGTAAATTCCAGTAAGTTTAAAACTAGTGTCAATTAATTTGTCAGTAATCATAAACAGATATGATTAAACTGGGAAACCATTATTCGCTATTTAAGACAGGGAAACACAGATGAAACGTCAGCAACATGAGTTTTGTGTTTATTATTTAAATCATGCAAAGTGATGTACTATCGGCCTCCTACTAGCTCGCATTGAAAATTCCAGACTTGTTTTTAATGTACATACAGCATGAACACACAAACAAATGCCATATATCCCTTTTCATATATTAATTAAAAAAGAACTCATACATGATGTTTCAGAATTCTAATTTTGATAACTCCGCGTGATAATCACTGTGCGAACTTTATTTTGAAATTTGAATCCAAGGCAATTGATTGGACTGTAAAAATACCTGGCCAATGGAGTGAATGAAATCACTGAGGCATGTCTAAGGACAATGATAAGAACTATAAATACTTTGAATAAAAGTGCTCTAAAACTTTTGATCCGTAGATCTAGTAGACGCATTTCTGAAGAATTAGTTAATATGGCAACAGTTTGTTACCATATTGGCCCATGGTAAGGTCAAACATTTCATTGACTGTTGCTTTAGCTTAGGCTAAAATTGACGCGGGCATTTTATATGCTAAGTCACTCAAAGCACTTAGCAATTTTCACACTCCACCTCATTCCAAATGTTAAATTGTGCAAAGATCCCACTGGTTTTCGTCATCTTCATCTCTTGAGACTCATTATTTTAAGGTTTCCATATCATCTTCAGAAGTCTAGACAGCGATTCTATGTAAATTGCCACTATTGCATGAGGATTAACATCCCAGAATTGTTTTCTTAATTGTTTTTTGACATTAATAGTATCATCTAGAGAAGTAATGGCAACATCATCAGGCACATATGCAGGCATACGCACGTACGCAAAAGCGAAACATTTGTCAGAAAAGTGAAAGTAAAAGAGTTCCGAATATGCAATAACTGAGGGCTAAGGGGGCTAATACAATGCATACATCTGGCTTTTTTCTTCAAAAAGTCACAAGGTAAAAGGTTTAATTACTTACAAAATTATGAACTGGTTCTGATGTTCCAGATCAAGAGAGATTGCCGAGCCCTGTAGCGTGATAACAAGGTACGGACTCCGCTGCTTGTGAACATCGTCCTCATGTTTGTATAACACGAGATGACACTGCGCTTCATCTAGCACTGACCACACCTTACGTCTCAGGATGAGACGGCCAAACGCTGAAAATAAACAATATCTTTATTTAGCGCCTCCTTATTAGAGTGTTTGCTTAAGAAGCAGAAAGGGACTCCAAAAGCTGAAAATAAACAATATCTTTATTTAGCGCCTCCTTATTAGAGTGTTTGCTTAAGAAGCAGAAAGGCACTCCAAAAGCTGAAAATAAACAATATCTTTATTTAGTGCTTCCTTATTAGAGTGTTTGCTTAAGAAGCAGAAAGGGACTCCAAAAGCTGAAAATAAACAATATCTTTATTTAGCGCCTCCTTATCAGAGTGTTTGCTTAAGAAGCAGAAAGGCACTCCAAAAGCTGAAAATAAACAATATCTTTATTTAGCGCCTCCTTATCAGAGTGTTTGCTTAAGAAGTAGAAAGGGACTCCAAAAGCTGAAAATAAACAATATCTTTATTTAGTGCCTCCTTATCAGAGTGTTTGCTTAAGAAGCAGAAAGGGACTCCAAAAGCTGAAAATAAACAATATCTTTATTTAGCGCCTCCTTATCAGAGTGTTTGCTTAAGAAGCAGAAAGGGACTCCAAAAGCTGAAAATAAACAATATCTTTATTTAGCGCCTCCTTATCAGAGTGTTTGCTTAAGAAGCAGAAAGGGACTCCAAAAGCTGAAAATAAACAATATCTTTATTTAGCGCCTCCTTATTAGAGTGTTTGCTTAAGAAGCAGAAAGGCACTCCAAAAGCTGAAAATAAACAATATCTTTATTTAGTGCTTCCTTATTAGAGTGTTTGCTTAAGAAGCAGAAAGGGACTCCAAAAGCTGAAAATAAACAATATCTTTATTTAGCGCCTCCTTATCAGAGTGTTTGCTTAAGAAGCAGAAAGGCACTCCAAAAGCTGAAAATAAACAATATCTTTATTTAGCGCCTCCTTATCAGAGTGTTTGCTTAAGAAGTAGAAAGGGACTCCAAAAGCTGAAAATAAACAATATCTTTATTTAGTGCCTCCTTATCAGAGTGTTTGCTTAAGAAGCAGAAAGGGACTCCAAAAGCTGAAAATAAACAATATCTTTATTTAGCGCCTCCTTATCAGAGTGTTTGCTTAAGAAGCAGAAAGGGACTCCAAAAGCTGAAAATAAACAATATCTTTATTTAGCGCCTCCTTATCAGAGTGTTTGCTTAAGAAGCAGAAAGGGACTCTTAACGCTGAAAATAAACAATATCTTTATTTAGCGCCTCCTTATTAGAGTGTTTGCTTAAGAAGCAGAAAGGGACTCCAAAAGCAGAAAATAAACAATATCTTTATTTAGCGCCTCCTTATTAGAGTGTTTGCTTAAGAAGCAGAAAGGGACTCCAAAAGCTGAAAATAAACAATATCTTTATTTAGCGCCTCCTTATTAGAGTGTTTGCTTAAGAAGCAGAAAGGGACTCCAAAAGCTGAAAATAAACAATATCTTTATTTAGCGCCTCCTTATTAGAGTGTTTGCTTAAGAAGCAGAAAGGCACTCCAAAAGCTGAAAATAAACAATATCTGTATTTAGTGCCTCCTTATTAGAGTGTTTGCTTAAGAAGCAGAAAGGGACTCCAAAAGCTGAAAATAAACAATATCTTTATTTAGCGCCTCCTTATCAGAGTGTTTGCTTAAGAAGCAGAAAGGGACTCTTAACGCTGAAAATAAACAATATCTTTATTTAGTGCCTCCTTATCAGAGTGTTTGCTTAAGAAGCAGAAAGGGACTCCAAAAGCAGAAAATAAACAATATCTTTATTTAGCGCCTCCTTATCAGAGTGTTTGCTTAAGAAGCAGAAAGGGACACCAAAAGCTGAAAATAAACAATATCTTTATTTAGCGCCTCCTTATCAGAGTATTTGCTTAAGAAGCAGAAAGGGACTCCAAAAGCTGAAAATAAACAATATCTTTATTTAGCGCCTCCTTATCAGAGTGTTTGCTTAAGAAGCAGAAAGGGACTCCAAAAGCTGAAAATAAACAAAATCTTACATAAGCGCTCCCGTGGCCTAGTTAATTAGGGCGCTTAAAATCGCTTGAACTTTTGCAAATGGTCGTCTGTTTTTCAAAAGACTGATCAAGGGGCAAAAATATACGAAGGTATGCATATTTTCAGAGATAATATATGTACTTTCATGTTGATCTCTTTCAGCAGTTTTGGGTTAATTTTTTGCCATGGTTAGAATTTCACACAACAACACCATCAGTTGACACAACACCATCAAATGTGGAAAACAAGAGCTGTCTATGTAGTTGATGAATGCCCTAGAGGTACCAGAGTATAGCTACATTCATGAAGAACTAAATATAAACTATTTGCAAATATAAGCAAATATGCAGGACACGATAATTGCTAACATCATGTGCGGGGTAAGAGGTAGGGTCCTGGGACTTGCACGGGACACACCAAGAGATTGAAAGTATCTTCCATGGCCGAGAGTGTAAGATAGGTTCATTCAGACCCGATTGTAGGGTGATTTGCAGAAACGAAGTTTATCAAGTTTTCGCAAAACACCCTGCAAGAGGGTTTGGATGAACCTATCTTACACGAGCGGCTATGGTAGATGTTTTTTTCTCCCACCTCAGTTAAACAGAATTAAGTAAAAATAGTGATACAGATTATGTTAATAGTCAAATCGGTCTTTAAATAGTTCTAAGTTGAGTGAAGCATTATTTCTTGAAATGTGCGTGAAAACTGTTTTATGGTGACATTTGAAGCAAGAAATAATTAATTAGCATTCTAAATATTGCCACAAGACAAGGTTTCCATGATGCTACAGACGACAGTCTTCAACAAGGGAGGTAACTACAATGTGGTGACCATTAAAAAGGAGTTCCATAAGGGCATTTTATCTTCGCCCATGGGCAAGATAAGAATTTCTAGCATGGTTAAATTATTGGATCTACTTATCTTAGATGGGAGAAAAGGACCTGCGTGTTGCACTAGACGTGCTGCCTTTATGTGCCAAACATCTGTGTCAAGCTATTTCAAAATCCCACTGTGCATGCCAAGTTACAGCGCTAAAACAACTGCTACTTCTATGTGTATTTATATGCAGCATTCAATAATAATTGACCTCTAATTGTGACCTTGACCTTTTAGGGACTTGTGCAAAACATCTGTGCCAGATTATTTCAAAATTGCTTGATGCATGTAAAAGCTGCAGCCTGGAGAGTAGGATGGACCCACATACGTAGAGACGGACAAACAGTGTGATTTCAATATATAAGAACATGAGTGATAGCGGTCACAAAATATGCCTGTCCTAATTTAAGGACACCAAGTTTGGTGATAAATGTATGGTTGAACATTAAGCCAAATGAAGAGAGCGGACACATTGAAGACAGTTTTTGCAAATTTAAGGGTCATCACTCTGGAGTGACTGAGGTGACATGGCTGGTTATCAAACCTGACAAAGATATTCTGCCCATACATAATCTGACCAAATTTGGTGACAATTAAAAAAAGGCTTCTACAGTAATTGATCAGACAAGGGCAGTTTGTATACTCAAAACAAACGTATAAAAAAAATACTTTTTCTTCAAAAATCAGACAAGCAAAACGTGATTTCCGAAAGGTTTCTCGTTGCAGTATTTGATGAGACAATTAATGTTATTTAAAAACAGGCTTATAAAAACTAAAACTTTTTTTTCAAAAGTCAACTAGAACTGTAAGCCAAAGGCTAACGAATACCCCCCAACCCTTCCCTGTCTAGGTTGTTTGCCCTGGCCTTAGTTATGGTATCATTAGAAAGCACAAGGCAATACATTTATTTAGTTTATTTAGAATACCTATTACTGAATCAGGGACTGCCATGGCACTGCAGCAGAGATCACAAAATGGTCACTATAGTATGTTGGTACTGTGTCCACACTTATCCCCTCCAGGAGCCTGTTGCAGTCTGCCAACCCAATTTCTGTTTACCCACCCCCACCCCCCCCACACATGAGTACCAAGGAAATAATACAGGTGTAAAAAATCACATATACAAAGGTTCACATAATGGTCATGGATATCTGAAAGTTTGAGAAAAATATATTGAAAAATGACAAAGGAGTAGGCCACCAAAGCGAATATTACCCCACTCCCACCCACCTCAGTGGAGATAAGAAACCTGTTTCTCTCATTTTCACCATAAAGGGGTCATGATGAAAAATGACAAAGGAGTAGGCCACCAAAGCGAATATTACCCCACTCCCACCCACCTCAGGGGAGATAACAAACCTGTTTCTCTCATTTTCACCATAAAGGGGTCATGACTCCTGACAGGATATTCCAAAATGAAGGTGGACGGGTGAATTTGACAGTCTGCCAACCCAATTTCTGTCTACCCACCCCCACCACCTCCCCCCCACACATGAGTACCAAGGAAATAATACAGGTGCACAAAATCACATATACAAAGGTTCACATCATGGTCATGGATAGCTGAAAGTTTGAGAAAAATATATTGAAAAATGACAAAGGAGTAGGCCACCAAAGCGAATATTGTAACAAATTTAAGGCCTGTATGCACCTAACTTCAGGACTTTTGATGGTCTTTTTAAGGACAAAATCAATTAAAGGTCTTTTTAAGGCCATGCAAACATTCTGATTAATACAGGTGCACCAAATCACATATTCAACAGTTCATATCATGGTCATTGACATCTGAAAGTTTGAAAAAGATTTATAGAAAAAATGAGAAAAAATGACCAAGGATTAGGCTAGACAAAGCTGTATAATTTTTGCCTATTTTAACTTATTCAGGGGCCATAATTGGAGACATGATCATGTGATTCCAACCACAATCACAGGGGCAAATGTTCTCACCATGGCTAAAAGTTTGAAAAAGATTCATTCAAAAATGACGAAGGAGTAGGACGAACAAAACTAATTTTACCCAATTTAACTCATTAAGGGGCCACAACTCCACTCAGGATCATGTGACTCCCACCAAATTCATGGAGGCAAAGGTTTACATCATGGCCATTAATATTTGAAAGTTTGAAAAAGATTTGCTCAATAGCTTCAAAGAAGAATCCTGGACAAAGCTAATTTTGCCCAATTTAACTCATTAAGGGGCCACAACTCCACTCAGGATCATGCGACTCTGACCAAATCCACGGAGGCACAGGTTTACATCATGGTCATTAATATTTGAAAGTTTGAAAAAGATTTGTTCAATAACGACAAAGATGAATCCCGGACAAAAAAAAAAACGGACGGACAGACGGACAGACAGACAGACAGACGGACAGACGGACAACCCGATTCCAGTATACCCCCCCCCAAACTTTGTTTTGGGGGGTATAAAAAAGGAAAGCGGGTTTTCTGAGTTGTTTCTCATTAAGGACAATAACCCAAAATGCCACAGACTCAGACCCTGAAAAAGGATTAAATGTATCTTTTGACACCACTTGCTATTTAAACCCATTAAACACCCAAAAATAATGTAGTTTTCATGTCTCAAAGCTGCATCAGACAACACTGGATCATTTCACTTGCCAGAAACAGGATCAATCGAAAACATTTTATGGATAAAGAATTAAATTATAAGAATGTTCTGGTATTTAGACAGTGCTTAAAGTGACTGAAACTTTATTATGTGAGTTCAACAAATGTCAATATTCTAACCCTATTTTACATTTATAATAATTTCTCCACAAATGTGTTCTAGAACTGTTAAACCTGTACTCTCCCAGTTATACCATTTTTACAACTTTTTTTGTTTTTGTTTTGGAAAGAGCAAATTTTTGCGTCAATTTCTGCAAAGAAAAATAAAAGATTGCTGACAAAAGATAAGATCGCAGATTTTCATATTTCCATTCGACAAATAATATTTTATGGCTTAAACCGTTAATAATGGTTTTAGAAAAATGTGTAAAACATCAATTTTTAACCTTATATATAAAAATCTGTGATTTTTTCCATGGAACGAAAATAGGACAGCCATGTGACAGGAATCTATTTCTATCTATCTACACTACCTGAGCGCAGGGTGTTTTTAGAAATAACATCTTTAAAGTCTTGTTGATGCATATGTATGCAAAACTTACAACTATAATATATATTTTTTTAAACTGGTCAAGGGAGACAACTCAAAAACAAAAATGTTTTTATTCTTTCACAGTTAAACATCTTGCTATTAGCCCAGTGTTGTTTTTTCCACTTTTGAGGGAATGGTGGCCGAGCCCTTTGATAAATAGCATTGTTTTGGCAAAAAGGGGAAAAAAACTAGCGTGATTACTAGACTTTTTACATCTAATTATATCCATTGGCAAATAAAATCAACTAGGTATACATGAGTCATCAGGCCCCTAATATTTATATCAGTGACAGCTTATTCAGGAGACTGACTCCTAACTTGGGATGTAAGTCTTAAATTAAATATCTGTTTTCTGATAAGCCATGCTTCAGGAGAAAATTCAAAGAGAACAACAGAATTAAAACAAAGTCTGTAAATGTCCTTTTTTGTCTGTTGATTGGCTAGTTCAGCTTCTGCTTCGAAACAATAAAATAACTTACATTGTGCAAAATCTGGTTAACAAAAGTATCCCAAAAAAAGTATATACTAAGGCTACGTGATAAAACAAGAGCACTGCAAAGCTTACACAATCGCTCTTTAGTTGTTGTTTTTCTGTTGAACAAGAGGCATAACTTGAAAATGATTCAACCCAGTTTATTGGGCCTTGCTCTTCACCTGCACACATTGCAACATCTATACCAAGTTTCATTTGAATATTTTGAAAAGAATTTGAGTCAAAATTTTGCACAAAGATGCTGACCCCAACAACATCAAGGCTTTTATAATAACGGGTACCTCAACTTTTTTTCTCAAAAAAACAGATGAGCCAATAAATAAAATAGAGGGTACATTACTCTCTGCACTTCTCCTTCTCAAAAAAGTGCAGAGTTTATCTGCATTAAACACAGCAGTATTGGCAACATATTTTAAGCGTATTTTTCTAACCAAGTGCATTAAACTAAAAAAAGTGCACTTATTGTTAAAGCGCATTTCTATTGCACTTTAAGCATATTTATTTTGGACTAAGAGCTTATTAATGAACTTCGCGCATTATTTCTGTGTTTGAAGTGCATTTTTCTGTGTTAATAGCTTATTAATGCACTTATACACATTTTTCTGCAATTAAATTTAAGTGTAATTTTTTCTGCATTTTGAGTGCAATTTCGTAAAAAAGCATATTTTTTGGAGAAGGGTGTTTGGCTTATTCAGAATAACAAATGAATAACTATGTTGATCAATATTACAATCCAGCTTACTTAATGCTTTAAGTACTTATATATATATATATTTAATTATATGTGTACCAGATGGCAGAATGCTGCGGTCCCTGACTCAAACACAGGAGGAGTTAGAAGATCAATACAGGTCCACAATGAGTTACTATTTCAGGACATCAAGAACGTTTAATACATTCAGCCATGATAATAATTCATGGTAGTAATATAATGTGTCACACCAGGGCTTTTTCTATCGTACCCACGGGTCCGACTATCGGACCCATTCCCATAGCTAAATATATGATATTTTTCCCAATCTTCAGAAAAAAATCCCAATCCAAAAATATATATATTTTTTTTTTTTTTTTTTTTTTTTAGAAATTCTTTTCACCTGTAATGGTTCTTTTTCAACATCATAAGTTTTTTTAGTAATTGAACTCAGAAATCATTGTTTTCATCACATTCAGAGATATGAAATATTATCTGTCGTGATTTATTGCAATAGATATTTACACCCCAAGGATTTATATTTTGGCCATTGTGGGTCTTTTAAAGGGAAAATAAACTAATATCCTAATCATTTCCTAATTCACAGGAGACTAGACAGCTTTTTCTTTTCACTGTAAAATTTCCCAATTTCAGCATTTTCACGATGCAAAATTTCCCAAAATGTCTAGGGTCTTTTTTCCCAAAATGGGCAGAAAAAGCCCTGCACACATATAAGACAATTTGCCAGCAGCAAATTGTAAAAAAACTGGTTAGGTTTTTGATTTGGTCAAGGTTAAACAAAATGTTTGTATTGATTGGTCAAGGGCTGAACTTGCGTCAGGTTCCTTGGGGGAGGGGGGGGGGGTTGCAATCCTGATGCGCAGTCTTTCGCTAAGACTTGGGCGCAAGCGCGCTAACGCGGTCAAAGGGGGTACTCCGAATAATTGGGGAATTAACTCGGTAGAGCCCCTGTGCCTCCTCTTAGTCCCTGCTAACAGACACCGTTGGTCAGCCTTAGAGTGATTCTGTTTGATTCTGATGTAGTTTCAACACAGAGACTTGTTCAAGTTTTCTGTTCGTTTATTTGTGTATAAAGTTCCTTTCAACTCAGAGATAACAAATAACAAGTAACATTAATCCAATTGTAAATTCAGTGTAAAGGTTTGTTTCATGTACAGTTATATATGAGATCTTCATATGTGGCTGGACTATTTAAAAGTCTCTGGTTATGCCACTGTGGCTACGGTTATGCCACTTAGAAGAATTCAGGTGTTTCCTAATTGAAAGTCAAAAATCCAGAAAAGTCCTTCTTCCTTTCTTCTCAAAGTACCTATTTATGAAAATGTCCTCACCCAATGATAAAATGGTAGGAGGGAACATATTAAATTCAACCAATTAAAATACCTTTAACAAAAAAGGAAAGGGCCCTATGGCCAATTAAAACTTATAATATAATTATGCAAATAAGAAAAGAGAGTAAGACTTGTTAATTACTCTAAAAACTTTGATGTCTAGGTGTCAGGTGGCTCACTGCACCATACAAAGAAATGTGCTAAAATTACTGAATAAACAGTAAGCCAAAACAAGATTAAACAATTGCAAAAACAACAATAGTCCAGACTCAATCCATATTATCACACTCCAAAAGAACCTAATTTCTTTAACCAAACAAAAGAGATTAAAACTGAAATTGCAGAATACTTTTGAAATAGTTTCAAGATGTCTTTTGATACATAAAAACAACAACAACAACTGCAATATTAAACAATTAGCAATTTTAGCAAAATGAAGAATTATGCATTAAAAAAATACACAAATAATTTCACCTTAAATTTGCCTTACTACACAATGATGACAACTAACCAATCAAATTGTTTGTAACTAGTCAACTAGTCAAAAGATACCCTGCGAACAATGTATCAAAGTTTTCATCAAAATTGGTTGGTTCAACTTTTTCCAGTGTGTACAATGAGGTGACAGATAGAGATATTTGGCTTTGGCAGTCAGACTAAAAATATTTTAATACAGATCTAGGTTTATACTAAACCATCATCATTTTGAGTCTAAAACATGGTTTAGGAAAGTTGAGCAATCAGCCCTATGTCACATGTGTGCAAAGCTTGAAAACAAGGTGTGTGTTTCAATGTTGTGACTCATACAAGGATAAGACGTGATATACTTTATAAACAATAATTTAAAAGTGTTTTGGTTTCATCCGCGAGTATTTTTAAGTGATAGCTATTTAGCCTTATCCTTACACCACATCCAAGCCCCACCCCATCCAATCCCCATCCCCTCCAAGCTCCACCCTATCCAATCCCCACACCCTCCAAGCCCCACAACCTCCAAGCCCCACCCTATCCAAGCCCCACACCCTCCAATCCCCACCCCATCCAATCCCCACCACATCAAATCCCCATCCCATCCAACCCCCACCACATCCAATCCCCACCACATCCAATCCCCATCCCATCCAATCCCCACCACATCCAATCCCGACCCATCCATTCCCCACCCGCTCCAGTCCCGACCTATTCTCTATCATCTCTCTTGAAGTAAAACTCATCTGTTCAAGAATTGTACTGGAGGTAGCCAGTCAGACTGTGCCAATATCTCTACCTGACCCCAATGTACACTCAGGAAATGCTGGAACCAGTCTAAACTCTTAAAACCCCCTAATCCCCAACCCCTTTCCATCCCTTCACTACCAAACTTCAACTCGACAAAACCCTCACTGGTTCAAGATATTTAGTGAAGGTAGCCTTCTAAGACAGACTGTGTCATCCAGTCATACCCACCTCCCAAATGCAAAAAAAGAAAATTGCAGAACCAGTCTTAAACCCCTCAAACCCTTAATGTGGACCCTACCTCAACCTCAAACCATATCCAACCCCTACCTCTTGAAAAACTCACCGGTTCCAGATTTGTAGTGCAGGTAACCAGACAGACTGTTCCATCCAGACATCTCTAATTTCCCGATGTAAATGCAGAAATTTTGGGAACCAGTCTAAAACACTTCATTATGACATCTGAAATGAAGAATGAATGGGGCCCTTTTTATTTTAATGTCTCAAAACACAATAATCTTAAATATGTATAAACGTAAAAAAAAATTGTAACATGTTTATATTTTATTTATTTCCACATCTTTGTGTTCAATTTTAATACTGCAGGCTAAAATTAAATTCACAGATATGTAGCACAATAATGACAAGAATTATGACACTTAGATGTTTTCCCTCAAATATGATATGGAATATGACCCTTTATTAACAGTACCTTTAACTAGGGTATGGCTATATTCTACCCCCTCACCCCCCTCACCCCCTCTCCCGAACATAAGTTTTCTAACATTTAACATCAAAAGCATTTAGCTTGATTGTCTGGTTAGCGCAGCGGTAAGCGCTCTTGCATCTCACCAAGACGACCCGGGTTGGATTCCCTGCCTGTGCGCATGTGAGTTTGATTTTTGGTCACCAAGCTTCAAGTTTAAACTAAAAGCAAGCTTATCTAAGATAATGATAAAGATCATAACTTAACAAATATAAGTTTTACCTTTATTCATGATTGCAAGAATTACCTATCGAGACTGTCTTGAAATCCTAATAAAACAATTTCCAGGATTTTATTTCCGTATTTTAATAAAAACAACTGTCGTTCTAAACATTATACAATGCACTTCTTACAAACTGTAATTTCTTCTTTAACAAACCCTATCCATGTTCAGCCTGGAAGCAGATGCTGTACTGCAGTTGATCAATTGTATTACAAACTAGAGCTATTATAAGTAAGATGACATTAATTAAATTCTTAATGATTAAGAATGGGCGGTGTGGGCACAGCAAACGAGCCTTTCTTAATCATTAAGATAATAATTCAGGTCATTTAACAGACTATTAAAGCATACAACCTCATTGGCTGACACATTGCCAATGCAAAATCTGATGCAGGGATTGTGAATGGGATGAGTGGCAGTGGACAATCATTAAGTACTAGGCTATATCATTAATTTCTACTTGAGTGGGTGTCTTAAGGTTCGCCCACTGCCACTCATCTGATATGCACTCCCTGCGTCAGTTTATGCAATGACAATATGACAGCCAATGATGTTGTATTCCAAGTCAGTAAGATGACCTTAACTAATATTTTAATGATTAAGAAGGGATCCTTCACTACGCTCATTTTCGCCAATTCTTAATAATTAAAACTTTACTTCAGGTCAACTATTACTAATAGCTGTGTTATTTTTAAAACAAAGCACCAAATATTGATTAAAACTTTTGCCAGTCAATAAGAAGCACAAGTTAAAAGTAATACTTATAAGCCTTCGGCTTAGTACACAATCATAACTGTATTTTCTTTGGCAACATATGTACTAAGTTCCGTGTAAATAACTCAAACAGAAATTCTACACAACCATGACAAAACCATGATTGCAGTTTCTTTTTAAATGAAGTAATGGCTATTGATATTCTTCAACTGTTGGCTGATAACAAGATGTTACATAATAGTGTGAATCATGGATGATCCTTATTTCACTCATCGCTTCAGATCTATGCGCTGTTATGGGTACCGATAGCCTTCCTATCATATTATTTTATCTTATAGACAATCACATAACATATAATAATGGGTTTCTGGTGACAGCATATTGCAACAGAGAAACAAGAGCAGCAATTGTCACAAATATGCCTATGCTAGTTTTAGGACACTAAGTTTGGTGATTATGCATCAGTCAGTTGTAACCACGGCCCCCCAGGTCCAGCAGGGACTTTAACTTTTCGGTCCAGCCAAGCCCGGGTATAATCCCCGCCCTGTGAGGACGAACTGATGGTTAAATCCCCATCAAATGCCCTGCACCCATGAGACCCTAGGTAAGGCCTATTCCCCGCTAAATTTGGCTTGAAGACAAAACCACCCCATATTCACCCGGCACTGCGGGGCCACTGGGAAGGTAAAAACATGGTTGAATCCCCAGCTATCCCCGGTAAACCCCCAGATCTAGGGGGGGGTGTGGTTTAAAAGTAACAATTGACTGGTGCATAAGCAGTTGTACAAAAAAAGAGAGTGCATGGACAGTGTAAAAACAGTTTTTGCAAATTCAAGGGTCATAACTCTGGAGTGACTGAGGCAACATGACTGGTTAACAAACCTGACAGGATATTCTGCCATACACATTCTGACCAAATTTGTTGATGATTGGACAATTGGCTTCTAAAGTTATTGATTGGACAACACACTGATTTTAGGTAATTTCTTTAATTAATGGGCAATAACTCTCCAGTTCTTCAAGCAATGACTGTTTACCAAACTAAAATTGTCCCAGATTTTATGCCAATACACAACCCAAATTTGATGATGATTGGATAAAGGCTCCTAATGTATTTGATCAGAGAAGAACGACAGTTTCTATACCCCTTTTTCTCCACTTTTTGTTCTTTATATTATACAGTTCATTTTACAAATCTTTTACCAGGCCTTGACACAAATTTTACCAGGGTTGGCTAGTGAGTCAGACGTGGTTTGCAAACTCTGAAATACACAATGATTTAATATTGAAGAACATTTTTTACTTTTCAAGAATAAAGACTTCATTGATTTCCATACCTGACAGTTGACCTCTAGTTGTCATGACAACTTGGCTGTCATCAAAAGCTGTTGTCTGTCACCATTACCATTGCTACCATGCTGAACCACCTGCATTTAGACAATACATCATCTGTCAAGAACATGCATTATTTTTATAGCAACTTACAAAAGAATACTTTTCTGGTTTTGATAGCCAAGGTTTTAAATGCCAAATTACTTGACGTCTTCGACTAATATACCTAGTTAAAAATAAATATGCACTTATTTATTCTTTAAAAACTGCACTCTTATAGATTGACCATTTTGACAGTTCTTCTTGTCTCAGAATCAACTGATTCTGGCATCAATTCCTTCTATTCAGTTATTATAAGATAACTCACAATATAACAGATCTCAATTATTTGATAAATTGCCAAATATTTCATTTTTTTAAAGCGTTATTAACACTCTTATCCATAAAACATCCATTTTCGACTGTAAATATGAAAAACTATGATCTGATTTTTTGTCAATCTGTGAGAGTGCAGCTTTATCCCCTGCAATTCACCCCCCCCCCCCCCCCCCCCAAGAAATCCACTAGTGCAGATATGGTTCAAATATTTTATAAATATTTCCGTAACCTCTTTGCACTGTTGATCAACCAAAGGCACTCGCTCACAGATTTATTTGACTTTTGTTGCCATGAATAATTTTATTTTATTTTACTTATACTTTTATGAACAAATACCAAACAACAACTTGCTCCAAGTTACTCATTTCACCACAATTTGGTTAATCCAAGACTAAATATTATAAACATTTACTGACACTTTTTGGCAAAATGGAGTATTTTGGGTCATATTTTATAATTATCAACATTAATAGAGCACTAATATGATTTTTGTTCAAATTTCCTGGGAGTAGAATTATAAAATGGGGAATCCCAGACTTTTTACATAAAATTAGAAAAAAATAATTGAAGATAAGTCTTTACAAATAGATAAGTCTTTACAAATGTTTGTTTTTTTAATTAATAGGTATGTTGCCCACAAATTCCACAGTAAAAAAGCACCAAAATATTGCTAACATTTCTTTATCAGTACACAAATCATAGTTTTGTTTTATTTTTTTTATTATATTAGTAAAGTCAAATAAGTTAAACATGATTATGCATTAAAATTAAAGCTGCACTTTCACAGATTTACCATTTTTACAACTTTTTTATTTTTTGTCTTGGAATTAGCAATATTTTGTGTAAATATCAGCAAACCAGTGATAAAAGACTGCTGACAAAAGAACAGATCGCAGATGTTTATATTTCCATTAAAAAATTAATGTTTTAAGGCTTAAAGCGTTTTTTGTCAGCAGTTTTATATGACTAGTTTCCATGCATTTTTGCATAAATTGGCTTGTTCCAAGACAAAAAATAAAACAAGAGGCCCAAAAGGGCCTATGCTCTACTGGCATGGCTCTTGTGGTCATTTTCAATCCAGAGCATGTACGTTTGAGTAATAGGCAACAAATATATAGTTCACTTTTAGTGTTTGGGTTAGCTGAAAACGCTGCACGTTCAACGTCTGAGGACAGGAAGTGTTGTAAGCAGATTAGTTGCTTGAACTATTTTAATATGTGCCAAGTAAAGGTAATCTGAGGGTAAAAAATATTTGCTTTCAAAACTGTACTCATCTTCAAAATTTCATTTCTGTAGCTTTAAAAATAAAGTCGGTCAAAGGTCAAAGTCAAGGACATCCGAGAACAACATTAATGCTTGTTTGCAAAACTGTTCACATGGTCAAAATTTCATTACTGTAGCTTTAAAAATTAATAAGTAAGTCAAAAGGGGTGGGGCCAGCTTTTACCCAAGGGGCATTATTTCAAATGTTTTCAATTGCATCATATGACGCTCCACAACAAATATCAAAGGTATGGGCCTTGTGGTTTGAAACAAGAAGATTTTGAAAATATTTCTTAAATAAGTCTCTAGGAAAATAGTGACACCCAGGGCAGTGCTGTTTTGACCCAAGGGGCATAATTTGAGCAACCATGGTAGTGGACCACTAAATAAAGCCTTGTTCAAAATGACAAGGATTTGCATAGTGGTTTCAGACAAAAAGGTTTTTAACATTTCCCAATTTAAGGGGGGGGGAGTCCGTCCCTTACAAAGAAAAGAGAACTCTTCCCTGTGCCTCCGCCAATGTCGCCGATGTCGTTTGCATTTGCCGCACTGGTCCCTTGCGGGACAATCTCCGGGGGGGGGGGGGGGGGGCTGTAATGACCCCAGGGGCATAATTTGAACAAATATCACAAGCAATTGTGACTTTACATGTAAACTTGGCTAAAAATCATGTTCACAAGCAATTGTTTACAGACGAACTGATTTTTTAATACTTTCAAGGCCCATAATCTAGGCATGCATGAGCGGATCTGGCTGGTTTTTGAAAGGAACCAAGCTCTAATGGATATCTAGATACTGTACAAGTTTCATCGAGATACAATCAAAACTGAAGACTGTATCATGTTCACAAGCAATTGTTTACAGACGCACGGACGCACGGATGCACATACTACGTACACATTACCATCACATAAGCTCTTCTGGCCTTTGGCCAGTAGAGCTAAAAATTGTCAAAACGTTCAATCTGTGGGAGTGCAGCTTTAACACTTAAAAGTTGAAAACAAATCTCTTTAAACCTTTGGCAAATCGTGACTCTGTTATATGTAATCCAATATCATCAAATATTATGTACATAATTATCAAGAATGACTGATTTAATCTTTATCAATCCCTTGAAGCAAATTACATATTGGTATTTACTTCTTTGCATTGTAAATCTCCCGATATTTGAAAGACAAAGCAGACTACAGTATGTTGTTGTTTTTTCTGACTTATATGGGGCCAACTGGTTTTGTCCCACTCCAAAATCAAAGTAATTTTACATATTTTTCAAAAGTGAAAAATAATTTTTTAAATTTCTATTTGAATAAAATTACAATAAAATAATCGACTACAAACAATTTTAGTATGGAAACATTGACAGAGATGAAATCTGTTGGCTCAATATTTTGGCTCTAATTCCTCGTTGGATCAAACAACTGTAAAGGTCCGATTAATTTTTACTCTATGTAAGCATTCTAACTCATGGCTCTATATTCCGAGGCTCAAAGTATTTTGGCCGGTCCATGGGAAATTGAGCCAACTGTTTCGACGTATATTCTTCAACAAACAAACTTGATCACATTCTTTATGTAAATTCTGTTTATTTTTAAAAGCAAACATGTTCATTTCAAAGCAAACTAGTAATTTCCTGTTTCAGTGAAAATGACGCATTTTACACCTTATAACTAATTGGAAAGTCCCAAAATGAGAACATTATTAAAACACAGGATTAAATCCAAAAACACACATTTACCACTTGATAATTAATCCGTGTTTCAGCAGCTTATTTCCACATCAACAAATAGGACATTAAATAATGTCAAAACATACATATATATATATCCTGTTATTCTGAACCAATAATAGACTAAATCCATCAAAAACAAATTTACCACCGTTATCTGACTTATCAACATTTAAGGCTATACGTCTTCATCAGAGTATAAACCATGATAACAAGAACAGCGGACATCACGTCCGAGGTATATTCTACAAAGCACTATACCGATATATAAATGATATATAAAGTAGAAGCCTGTGCAAATTTCTGCATTACCCTGAATGTCATTTATACCCCGTTTATATGACAAAATATACCCACGGGTATAAATATGTGCACATAAATGCAAATACCTACTGGGGTCAATTTAACTATCTTATTTTGTTTTAAAATTTTCAAAACAGTTAAACTTTAATTGAACAGGATAAAATAATAGATTTCTTACACTGGCTTAGAATAATTGACTCGAGAGGCGTAATGAATTTTTCTAAAAGAATACTGGATGATACCTTGCAGGGAAAATAATAGTATTCAATATTTTTAATTTAATATTTATTTCACAAGTCACTAATAACATAATATCTTAATTGATGTATGTATTTTTCCAACACAAACTATTGGCTTTTTTATTTTTTCATGATTTTTTAATAGCCATATGGACACATCCAAGAAATACCCTTGGGAACAAAATTGTCCCTGCTGGTTGTATCCCCCCCCCTCCTACCCCCAGTGGCATGTTTAACCCATGGGGTAAATGTTGGCCATATAAATGGGGCATTTGTTTTAAATGGCTAGCATGTTATCTCTCACATAATTCCCTTGCAAAACTTTCAACTGTTATCAAGCATTAAGCTCCTTTCTTTTTTAACTAACAAAACAAGTCAAAAGTTAATAACACAGTAGAAAAGAATTAGGCCTCTTACCTAATACGTGGAGATAATCATGTTTGTATACAAGGTTTATCTTAATGTAAGAGTGTAAGTGATATATGTATAGGATAGATCACGAGTAGCCGTTTGATATGGAATTCATCAGGTAGCGTAGCGAGTTGATAATCCCATATCAAACGGCTACTCATGATCTATCCGACTTAGACAACAGAAAGTGTATTGCTTGTTTCTCAGTCTGATACCATACATTTGTGTGAGAAAAATGTCAGGAAAGCACAGGAAACAAACATTTCTGTAGTATTAAGAACGTCCTTGTATAAGTAGGTGCATGATTTGCACGAGATTAACCAGTTGAAATATCCGACAGAAAAACAGTTGTTTGTGAGATTTATCAAACACTTTTGAAGGCCTATGATTGGCCGGCTGGAGGTAGCTGTTATAAAAAGCACTTCTTTTAAAAAATAAACATTGTGCACACAGGATAACTTAAATGCTGTTCCATGTTAAATAATCTAACATGTTTAGGATAATCAAACACAGTCTCAATTAAACCAGCTCTGATTCCAACAGGTAAAACCTGTCATGCATTGTGCCAAATAACTCACAAATCAACAGATTTAACCTATCATGCATTGTGCCAAAATAACTCACAAATCAACAGGTTTAACCTATCATGCATTGTGCCAAAATAACTCACAAATCAACAGGTTTAACCTATCATGCATTGTGCCAAAATAACTCACAGATCAACAGGTTTAACCTATCATGCATTGTGCCAAAATAACTCACAGATCAACAGGTTTAACCTATCATGCATTGTGCCCAAAAAACTCACAGATCAACAGGTTTAACCTATTATGCATTGTGCCAAAATAACTCACAAATCAACAGGTTTAACCTATCATGCATTGTGCCAAAATAACTCACAGATCAACAGGTTTAACCTATCATGCATTGTGCCAAAATAACTCACAGATCAACAGGTTTAACCTATCATGCATTGTGCCAAAATAACTCACAGATCAACAGGTTTAACCTATCATGCATTGTGCCAAAATAACTCACAAATCAACAGGTTTAACCTATCATGCATTGTGCCAAATAACTCACAAATCAACAGGTTTAACCTATCATGCATTGTGCCAAAATAAAACAACAAGAGCTGTCACAGAGACAGCGCACTCGACTTTTCCACCGCTTTTCAATGTAAGAATTGAAAAGTTTTGGCGAAACATGCATGGATCACTGTTAGATTAGATTTCAATGCAATACATGATGAGCTGAGATATTAACATAAATGTGGTTACATGAAAAATTTTAACCAGAGTTTTTAAGTCTAATAATAAAGGGCCATTATTTGCAAAATAAAGTTATCTAACTTGGTTATTCAATTATGTTGGGTGGTTGAATACCATTGTATAAAGTCTCAATGCAATACATCAAGTAGTTGCTAAGATATTATCCTATGTGTGCTAACATGCAAGACCTTAACCAGAATTTCTAAGTCTCATAATAAAGGGGCAAAAATTATACAATATGAAAGATAGAGTTATCTTACTTGATTAAAGAAGAAGGTTAAATGGTTGGGAGCCTGTGTGTAAAGTTTCAATGCAATACATGATGTATTCGCTGAGGTATTGACTTAAAAGTGGTTACATGCAAAACCTTAACCAGAATTTCTATGTCAAAAAAGGGGCCATTATTTGAATTTAATGCAAACTAGAGTTATCTAACTTGGTTAATTAAATAGGTTGGATGGTTGAGTACCATTGTATCAAGTCTCAATGCAATACCTCAAGTAATTGCTGAGATATTAACCTATGTGTGCTTGCACGCAAAACCTTAACCAGAATTATTAAGTTGATAAATAAAGGGCAATTATTTGCATTAAATGCAAACAAGAGTTATCTAACTTGGTTAATTAGGTAGGTTGGATGGTTGGGTACCATTGTATAAAGTCTCAATGCAATACCTCAAGTAGTTGCTGAGATATTAACCTATGTGTGCTTGCACGCAAAACCTTAACCAGAATTTCTAAGTCAAATAATAAAGGCCTATTTTTGGCATTAAATGCAAAGTAGAGTTATCCAACTTGTTTAATTAAGTAGGTTGAATGGTTGAGTACCATTGTATAAAGTCTCAATGCAATACCTCAAGTAGTTGCTGAGATATTATCCTATGTGTGCTTGCACGCAAAACCTTAACCAAGGGGTGACGCCGATGCTGACGCTTGGGTGAGTAGTATAGCTCTCCTAATTCTTCAAACAGTCAAGCTAAAAATCCACAAGCTTAACCTATCATGCACTGTGCCAAAATAAAATAAAAATCCACAAGCTTAACCTATCATGCACTGTGCCAATATAACAGAAAAATCCACAAGCTTAACCTATCATGCACTGTGCCAATATAACTCACAAATCCACAAGCTTAACCTATCATGCACTGTGCCAATATAACTCACAAATCCACAAGCTTAACCTATCATGCACTGTGCCAATATAACTCACAAATCCACAAGCTTAACCTATCATGCACTGTGCCAATATAACTCACAAATCCCCTGGTTTAAACCATAATTCACTGTGCCAATAAAACTCAAAATTCCAAAGGCATAACCTTTCATACACTCTTCTAATATAACTGAAAAATCCACAAGCTTTACTCAGTTATCATGCATTGTGCTTATGTAACTGAAAAATCCACAGACTTTATCTATCATGTTGTTGCGAGTTATTTTCAGATACCAGTGAGTTATTTAGGAATGCTTGCGCCTGACTAAGAGTTGGCAATCCGCAAGGACTTATAAGAAAAATCCAAAATATTAACCTCAAGTTTAGTGGAGTGATGAAGTAAATAAGACATGTCATCTTTATGTTTTAAAACAGAACACATAACCCTTCACTTTTATCTCAAACAATTTTTCTTTTCTTATATGGTCCACATTGCCCGATTTTGGGCCTTCGAACATAATTATTACAAATCCACATCGCCTGATTTTGGGCCTTCGAAAATGATTATTACAAATCCACATCGCCCGATTTTGGGCCTTCGAACATAATTATTACAAATCCACATCGCCTGATTTTGGGCCTTCGAAAATGATTATTACAAATCCACATCGCCCGATTTTGGGCCTTCGAAAATAATTATTACAAATCCACATCGCCCGATTTTGGGCCTTCAAACATAATTATTACAAATCCACATCGCCCGATTTTGGGCCTTCGAACATATTAATTATTACAAATCCACATCGCCCAATTTTGGGCCTTCGAAAATGATTATTACAAATCCACATCGCCCGATTTTGGCCCTTGAACATATTAATTATTACAAATCCACATCGCCCGATTTTGGGCCTTCGAACATATTAATTATTACAAATCCACATCGCCCGATTTTGGGCCTTCGAAAATAATTATTACAAATGAAATAATCATCAATATAAAATGTTATTAATTTTTTTTACATGTTTTAATTTCTTCAAAATTTTCAAAACTCTAAAAGGATTTATATTTCCTTAACAATTTATGGCAATTACTATAAACTTATGTTTATACGGCAACACCAATTATATCGTCTCAACTTTATATAATATTTCCTGCTTTTAAAAGGAGTGTTTCGTAACAGCACGGATTTCGTTTCGTAACAGCACCGCCGATTTCATCTCAACTCGTTTTGGCCGCATTCATTTTTAAGTGTCTATTAGAAGCTGTTTTGTAACCGCCAGATGGTTTAAAAATACAAAAAAAAATAATGAATCATGAAATTGTTCATGTTCCATAAACTGATATTTTAATTGCACTTGTTCAGAAAGTGTGCCAAATTGTATGCAGAACTTTTTTAAAGCTGCACTCTCACAGATTGATAGTTTTAATATTTTTTTTATTTTTTTTTAATTGGAATGAGCAAATTTTTGGGTAATTTATGTCTGGTAACCAGTGATATAAGACTGCTGTCATAAGAACAGATCACAGTTTTTATATTTACGTTCGAAAATTGATGTTCTATGGCTAAAAGTGTTACTTTCAGCTGTTTTCCAAACAATTGAGTTCATTGGTGTTGCCAGTTATCTTTTAAGACTGAATTTAAGGCATTGATGCCTATATATAAATCATCTGATTCTGAGACAAAATAAATAAAAAGGGTCAAAACCATACATGCCATATCCCCCCATGGGGGAAAAAAAACCGGAATTTCGACCCATCCCCTGGTCCCCCGCCGGGGGATCCATATCCCCTGGAATTAAAAAAAAAAAAAAACTTGCTTAAGGTTGACAGTGGAAAGCATCAATAATATTATGAGTGTGAAATTCCATGAAGGACCATGATGACTAAGTCCAAAAATTATTGTAATTTGAGTGTATTTCTGTATTTATTCTTATATTATAAATGCAGATATTGCGCAAATTTTCATCGCGTAAAAATCCCCTGGTGTAATATCAAAATCCCCTGGAATTCAGATCAAAATCCCCTGGGAAGCCTCTCAGAAATATGGCATGTATGCAAAACTTTCAATCTGTGAGAGTGCAGCTATAAATTGTCCCTGAGTCTTGTGCCCACTCATAAGTTTGGGCATATTAGAATGGCAAATGGGCTAAAATTTCAAATCACTAAAAAACATCGTTTTTTTATGAAAATTCGTTTGAAAACACAAAACACTTATAAATCTCTATAAACCACCAAAAACCAAACAAGTCTTAATGATATAACAGCATGTTTTGTTAAAATATTTACAAAAAAATTATAATTATAATTTTTAAATAATATAAGCAATTTTCTATTAAGATATTAAGACATATATTTGGCACTAATTATAAAGCATGAAAATGTTAACTTCTCAAAATATTATTCAAAAATAAATAAATGTTATTTCAAGTTGTTAAGTTTTAGTTTATGCTCATACAAGTTCTTCTGAAGAAATTGATCTACTGGTAAATATTCCAAACTGCATTTTTTTGTCAGTGCTTATAATCTCTGAAAATTACTAATAATATTTAATACATGACTAATTATAGAATATTTTCGTTTAATTATTTAAAATGTAACTAACTATTCATAAAAATGTAACTAACTATTCATAAATTTGTTTGTATTTCATAATAATCTTAAACTTGGGCCATTTTTGGGGGGGTTCATTTAGGACGACACCCTTTTCTGTAACATGTATATAGGGTAGGTTAAGGCTTTTAATTTATCTTTTTTAGGCCATATATATACGAACGTAATTGTCATCATTGGATAATGGTGCTAAAGTAATCTTCTGTATAAGAGCTGCACTCTCACAGATTTACCGTTTTTCCAACTTTTTTTTTTGTCTTTGAATTCGCAAATTTTTACGTAAATATCTGCAAACCAGTGATGAAAGACTGCTGAGAAAGATGAGATCACAGATTTTCATATTTCCATTCCAAATTTAATGTTTTATCGCTTAGTAAACCGTTACTAACAGTTTAAGAAAAATGCATAAAACATCAATTTTGGAGCGGAAATATGAAAATCTGCGATCTGGTCTTTTATCACTAGTTTGCAGATATTTACGCAAAAATTTGTTCGTTCCCAGACAAAAAATAGCGAAGTTGTCAAAACTTTCAATCTGTGAGCGTGTAGCTTTAAGATTTTAAGGTTTTAAACTAAATATTAAAACACTTACTTTTTTTAATTCGCCAACTGACTATATAGAAATGGTAAGGTCAGCGCCTAATTAGGGTCGGGTAACCTTTTTTTAAGCCTTGTCATAAAATACACCAAAACTTTCCCTTAAGAAAACAAGTGTTATAATAACAAAGTGATATTTAATTTGAACTTGAATTATTTAATAATAGTATATAGTAATTAAATATAACAAAAAGTAAAGAAAATATTTAAATTACCTGTTTTATTATATTGCTTACATATCCAAATGATTTCATTTAATTTCAATCACTTTTAATATATTTTTGGAATAATTTCTGGACAGTCTGCAATCTCCAAGTTATATGAGAATTTTTTTACATTTTGGTTCTATAACAAATATATATTTACACAAAACACATGTTTGCTTAAATCCCGAATGATCACAAAATATATTTCAAAGTATGAATGACTTTCAAAATGCAATGAAAGTTTATGCTAATAAAAGCAATGTTCCCCGATAAGTGATCAATTCCAATGGCTCAATTATCACGCTTACTTAAACGTGCATGAGTAATGTGTCAGCCTTCAAATAGAAAGAAAAATACATACATGTAAGTATATGGCACAAAACATGAAGCTGGAATATTGATCAAATGCAACCAGCTGTCACCGGCTGGCAATAAATATTACAAAGTCCAGAAAAATATAAAATTAATATATATATTCTTTACAGTTTACAATAATTTATTTTATGATAAAGTGAGTTTGCAATAACGAAATGCATTCATTCATAATTAAACATTTTAATGAATATTAACAACCTTTCCAAATTAAAATCACCAAATATATTAACAAAATATTATTTCAAATTAATACTGCATTACATAAAATAACAATATTTAATTAACATAATCATAAGCTTTAAAAGCAGTCAGCACTAAAATCATAACTTTTATCTTCGACGTTCTTTGAACTGGGGCATGCTCGAGTTAATATGAAAAGGAACACTTAAAAACAGATGTTCATAATGAACCCATTAAAAATTCAATCTAAAAAATAATGATAACTTTATGTAATAATAATGTATTTTTAGAATTTTATGCTTATATTATATAAGCGTTATATAAGCATTATTCTAAAGATAGACAAAATTTGCAAGAAAAAAAAGAAAACTGTCAAAAACTTACATAAAATTGATTTCCACGCAGTTGAATTTGAAAGAAATGTGCAGAAAACATGGCATTTCTACTTGATGAGACTATAGTAGATCACAGTAAATCTTATAGCATTCACCAATCATTTCACATTATTTGCGTTTTCAGCTATTAAAAACATGGTTACAATCTTGTTATCAGTAATTAGTATTTTCCATAAATGCATTTATATGACAAAGTAAGTTGTTAAAGGTTTATCACTCAAAATTTATGTTTGTTATACATGTGTATTCATTGATTTTGAATAAGGGTGTCACTTTAAACCATTAAGTGAACTTCTCATGCTAAATATACACACTTCATGGTTTCCTGAAAGGGACAGTGCAAGGGAGGCGAATACTGCTGTAAAACAGACATAGAACTGGACAGATACTTTTTAAAGAGATTACACTGCTTAAATGACAGTGAGTTGGCTAAAAGGCTTATTTACAGGTTTAATAATTTTGTTCAAAGCAATCATGTGACTAGCAATGTTTCCGAAAAATAATTCCACGTTTTTTTTCAAATTGGGAAAACCATTCCGCGCTATTTCAAACAGGGGAAACTCAGCTAAAACAGCATGATAGGCGACATGATTGTTGCGTTTATTCTTTAAATCATGTAAAATGGCGTGTTATCAGACAAATACTTATTGACAATTCTTGTCTCTTTATGAGGAAATACTGTATATGCCAATTTAGGGACCATCTGGTGACTAGTCCTTTTAAAAGTAAAATGGTTAAAATGTCCAGTTTTGAGGCTGAAATTAACAAATAGTTTATTTGAGTTATTAGTACCAGCAACTTGAGAAAGTCTGTGAGCCTCTCCATGTGCCTAAGTATATATGAAAGAACGTATGAACAGGAGCATCTTTTGATATGCCTCCCACAAAATGTTGTAGTCAGACATGAAGAAAATTGCTATAAACATGTCGCCATAAACACATAATTCATGTTATATGGCCTAAACATATTGTACTGCCTGATCATCACCCAAATTAAGAGATGTCAGCACCAAGCATGCATTGACATCAGTATTACCATGGCAACAGCATGTTATTATATAGACGTTCTTAACTGTCAAATGCAGCTGACCACTGGACAACCATGTATTTATGATTGTGTACAGAAGTCTGAATAATATGATTATTATTATAGTAAAATGATTAGACTTTAGCTGATCAAGAATGAACCCAGTCATCAAAACATGGACTTTTGTAAAAACAAGCCTGTCAATTCATACACTAGTTCTTGGTATCATAATTTTTCAACAACTTGCTTGTGCTTATTTCGACCACATAATCTATCCCGGGCTTGTGAATTTTTTAGGGTTTTGTTTATTTATGTTTTTATATTTGAGCTTGCTAAAAATGAATCTTTAAGTTACAATTTTAATATGAATATTTAGTATTCACTATTCAGTATTCACTTGTTCAAAATACTCTATTTCGATGACTGTAATATCAGTTTTATTTCGTTCATTGACTCTTAGCCACTGTGTGGGTTAGCTCCCACTATGACCAGCTTTTTTTTATTTTATATAAATCTAAGTTGTATTTATTCTACAATTTGTGTATCAAAGAGTAAAATAATTATGATATAAGGGTTTTCAGATGCATTACCTGAAAAAATCATTTACCATGAAGTCACAAATAAAATCCTTTATTGAAAAAGCACAACATTAAGGTGATCTACTAACAACAGTGGGCTTAAAGCTGCACTCCAGTTAGCGCACTGGCTCCTCACCTAGGGGACACAGGTTTGATACTTGGCCTTGGCACATGTGGGTTTGGTTAGTTGTCACCAAGCCAGACAAGTGGGTTTTCTCCGGGTACTCTGATTTCCTCCACAATACAAGACCAATCGTTGTAAAATTAAATAAATTTAAACTAAGTTTAAACTAAACTAAAGCTGCACTCTCTAAGTTTAAACTAAACTAAAGCTGCACTCTCTAAGTTTAAACTAAACTAAAGCTGCACTCTCTAAGTTTAAACTAAACTAAAGCTGCACTCTCTAAGTTTAAACTAAACTAAAGCTGCACTCTCTAAGTTTAAACTAAACTAAAGCTGCACTCTCTCAGATTGAGGGGTTTGACAACTTTTAATTCTTTGGTCTAATGGATTGAGCCACTGTTCAAGCAAATGCATGGAAACCAGTGCGATAAGACTGCTGACAAAAGATCATATCGGAGGTTTTTTATAACATTCGAACGCTTTATGAAAAATAAAATTGTTGCCATATTTCCTATCAATATTGAGTGCTGTTCTATTGTGAGTTATCTTACATGACTAAATTGAAGGCATTGATGCCAAAATAAGTTGTTTCTGAAACATTTTCTTTTTAAAAATATCAAAACTGTAAATCTGGGAGGGTTCAGCCTTAACAGACATTATGGATTGAAAAGGATTTTTCTTGGTACAAGAGAGGTCACAATTCCAATGTTCAAGTTGGTTTTACGCAGCCCAATTTGAGGTCAAAATTTAGCCCATTTCAAAATCACAATACGTACATAATAATTTTTCCCTAAATGTTGAAAAGTAAATTATTAGAAAAAATATTCTTAACTTAGAAAATTGGATATTCCTGATACCATTTGAAAGGCACATTGTTCCCTATAAGGAAGGCCCTTAGAACCCTCTCCAAAAATGATGGAAATAACTACTGTGGTCATTCACCTACTTAATTTATAATTTAAAGGCAAAGTTCCCGCTCCTTTAATTAATACTTGAAGGCAAAGTTCCCACTCCTTTAATTAATACTTGAAGGCAAAGTTCCCGCTCCTTTAATTAATACTTGAAGGCAAAGTTCCCGCTCCTTTAATTAATACTTGAAGGCAAAGTTCCCGCTCCTTTAATTAATACTTGAAGGCAAAGTTCCCGCTCCTTTAATTATTACTTGAAGGCAAAGTTCCCGCCTCTTTTATTTATAACTTTAATAAAAAAAAATCAGCAAAAAAAGGTAAAACATAAAAAGCGTACGAGTTGTGCACAGATAAAATTAGTATGGTAGCCTTTATAAATGATTTTTAGTTTAAATCTCTTCTCCTTTTTTTTATTTTTATCTATTTTGCATATCATAATGCTTTTTTTGTTTTGATCATTAAAGTGAAATGAATTGTACATTATAAATAAAATTAAAAAAATAATCATTTGGCATCAGCCTATATTGTGCGCCTTTTAATCATAGAATAATCTACACAAATCTCTGTTTTACTAAGTCCTGTATTATTGGATAACTACGTAGAAGTAAATAGACATGACATATATACATGTATAACGCAAAAAAAATAAAAAAAATTGTGTGGTTAGCGTTCATCTTGTCCAAAAACAATTTATGAAGGTAGGCTTTTTTTATTTAGCTGTATGTAAGAATGTTTTAACATCATTCAGGAATGGCGTTAAAATTATCTTCAGTTTAAAGCTGCACTCTCACAGATGTACCGTTTTTACAACTTTTTTATTTTTTGTCTTGGAAAGAGCAAAATTTTGCATAAATATCAGCAAACCAATGAGAAAAGATTGCTGACAAAAGATCAGATCACAGATTTTCATATTTCCATTCGAAAATTAAGGTTTTCTGGCTTAAACAATTACAACGGTTTAAGAAAAATGCATAAAACATCAATTTTTGAACTTCAATATAAAAATCTGCAATATAATTTTTTGTCAGCAGTCTTATAAACTTGTTTCCATGCATTTTCACAAAAATTAGCTCGTTCCAAGACAAAAAATAAAAAAGTTGTCAAAACGTTCAATCTGTGAGAGGGCAGCTTTAAAGCTTTGACATTTTTAAAACACACCACAAAAAATGCAAACAAGGACTATGAAAATGGTAGGGTTGGTCTATTTCATAGCTAGGGTCTGGTAAACCTAAAGAAAAAAAAATCAGGTCTCCTGACATTGGACAAAAAAGACATGACCCATACATGTACAATGAAGATTGATCCGCGTTTTCCATTTCTGCCAATAAAAGCAGAAGTGACATCTGGTCCTTTATACTAGCTGTTCCTATTGAACCTTTTACACACCTAAGTCTGATAACATTTATAATAACTAGCCTTAGATAAATAGGAGTACTGATTAAAATAGCCACGTTTCCATAGTACTGAAGAGATGATGGGATGAAAGTCGATTTTTTTAATATCATGAATAACGTCACGGACCTGTCCCAACAAAAGAAAACACTATTAGGTCATTCTTTTTCCAGGGGCGGACACAGACTTTGACATAAGAGGGGGCGTACCTTAGGGGTATAACCTTTTGACTAGCCTAACCTCCCTCAGAACCTTAATTTATTTGGTTTAAAGCTGCACTCTCACAGATTGAAGATTTTGACTACTTTTTTATTTTTTGTCTTGGAATGAGCCATTTTTTGCGAAAATGCATAGACACCAGTTATATAAGACTGCTGAAAAAAATACGATCGCAGATTTTAATATTTAAGTTTAAAAATTGGATGTTTTATGCATTTGTCTAAAACTGTTAGTAAAATCTGCGATCTGATCTTTTGTCAGCATTCTTTTATCATTGGTTTGCAGATATATACGCAAATATTTGCTCTTTCCAAGACAAAAAAATAAAAAAAGTTGTAAAAACGGAAAATCTGTGAGAGTGCAGCTTTAAAGTGTTGGTATGGGGGTTTGATATACTCCCCTCAGAAAATTTTATCAATTTCTAGACCAAAATGGTGCATTTGGTTGTATTTTATTATTTTTTTCTCCTATATTGACATAAAAAGTAATACGAAATACAATGTTCATAATATTTTGAAAAATACTTGATGTTTACAAATTTAATAATAATAATAATAATAATAATAATAATAATATCTTTATTTATAAAAGGTATAGACACATTATGACATAATTACAGGTTCAACCATAACAACATCATATTTACAATGTGGCCTTCTATGAAGAAAAACAAACAAACAAAATGCATTTGGTAAATCATAAATCATCTGCATCGCACTTATACATTCATACAAGCACTATTGATGTTTTGAATATAATCATTATATACAATCATGATTAATTAACATAACAATTTAAGTTATTTCAATTACATCATGTACATGCCGACAGAAACTCAATAAAACACAACAATTCATAAAACAACAGTTATTTCAATCTTGAAGATAATGAAAAGATACCTTTTTGAAACTAATGATATGCACATTTCAAGAGGTGCACTTTGAATTTATGCTTAAATGTGTTTAACTTTTTTACATTTCGTATTTCATCTGGAATATTATTCCAAACCTTCATACTGCTGTACAAAAAAGAATCCATGAAATAGTTAGTTTGCGGTGTTTGTATCAAAATTAAATCTTGTTTTGAAGTTGATCTTAGAGAATAGCGTTCATTATTTGCAAAGATTAGCAATTCAGACATATACCTCGGGGCCTTTCCATGGTAGTTGGCACTTCACATATCATATAACTTTAATTCACACACCACCATTTTTTGACTTGACACCCTTATGACAATAGTGTCCTACCACAGGTTTTCGGTCATTTTGTTGGAGCCATATAAATTGGCCTAGCTACAATAATGCGCGTTTAGGCACCTTTGTTAACATTTGGATATTCTAAAGTTAAAACGTTGATTGTTTCAAACCAATGTAAAAAATATTTTCCAACTGTAACTCCATAATATTTAACACTGCACTAATTAAATAAAAACACAAAAGTTACACTTAAATTATTGTAAAAGTGTTTAAGCCAAAACTTTCTCTTTGTACACTAAGTGTTTCATTACACACTAATTCAGATCAACTTCTGTCAATAAAGCATCGCCATTTTGAAACTATCTAGCAGGTGGGCGTTATCTTGCCGCTCAATATACTTAGCGCTGGGATCTCATCATCTGTCATTCTTGGCAAAGAGAACAACAAGTGGGATATGGACACGTAGAGTCGCCGATTCAACAATCGCCAAAGACTGAATCGGCTATTTAAATGGACTAATATTGGCCCCATTTTCCACTTTATCTATGTATAAGTTAACCCACCCAGCAGAAATATAAATCTCAATTACAATTTGTTTTTAAAAAATTACAAAATTATAGGGATTCTATATAAAAATTAACCTGGCATGAACATTGATGAAAAACGTCGCTGATGAATCAGTAAAACATGTTATTTAAACGTTACTTTGAAAACAGATTCTTTCTGCTAGGGAAATAGAATAATAGTCTAAAGAATAATAAATAAAATGAAAAGAAAAGCAAAAAAGCAAAAAAAGCCCATTCTATTTGTTTTCAAAAAAAAAATCAGCAACTTATTTGCTATATGGAAAATAATACTCAAGACCTCTTTTTATACGCAATTTGTCAGTTATTTCTGATAAAAAATTTTGCCTTGCAACAATTGGTGTCACGAGAATTCATGGCGATTTCATTTCCAAGGAAGAAAACTGTGGCCAAATATCGTTGCTTAAACACGGAACGGAAATGGATCCTTAGAACATGTACTGCGTTTAACACTTACTTCCCTTACCATACGCATTTTTTTCATGTAAATTGTTGAATAGTTAAAAAAAATACTTAAATTTGTGTAATATGAAAATAATGATACAATGCATTATGTTTTTGATGATAAAGAATACGTATTAAGGTTGATTGAATGTATCAAGATGACGACATAATCTAGGTCAAAAGTGACCTCACACAGTTTGTACACCTTAAAGATGCACTCTTACTCCCAAATAAAATTTGCCACAATCCATACAAATGTTTTGATATACAAAAAATGATTATTTCATGTCGACAACAATGGTTTTTATGAAGGATACCGAGTTTAATTTGAAAAAGAGGTGCAGAAAACATGGTTTACCAACCTTATGAGACTAGTAAATCATAGTAAATCTTTTAGCATTCACCAATCATTTAATATTTTTGCGTATTCAGCTATTAAATACACAGTTACAATCTTGTTATCAGTATTTAATATTATGAATGCATTATTTAGTAAGTAGTTAAAGGTGTATCACTCAAAATTTATGTTTGTTATACGCGTGTATTCATTGATTTTGAATAAGAGTGTCACTTTAAACAAAGCAAGTTTAAAATTAAGTTCGTGCAGTAGACGCTTTAGTGCGATCTTGTATTATTTATTAGTTTTAGTAAATCAAAAATATATATTGCCGGTTACATTAACGCTATTGGTGAAAGTAAAGATGTCAACAGCCATTGTTGCAAACGTCCGAACTTTTGTTAAAAATGTATAAGTATTTTGTCCATGGATATAGTCATGAACTAAAAAAAAAATAAAGTTAGTTTAAAAGGGCACCATACAGGATTACGCTGACTATATGCAAACCTTTTCTTATATTAAGAAACTATTATGTTTAACTTATTTGACGTTAATGGTCAAAACGAAAAACAACAAACAAACACATTATTTGTGTACTGATAAAACATATTATCATATACATGTATAATATTGTTTAATAGCTACGTGGCCACAAATTCCCCAGTAAAAGGCGCACAAATCGCTTATATATATTTTTTTATCTCAAACAAAATCATATCTACTTATTTCATATAAGTCAATCGAGTTACGCATGATAATGCATTCAAATTAAAACCTTTTATGCATGTATTAAGTGTAAACCTACATTGTGCCACTTCAAAGTAAAATTAAAAATGGGCCGAAATGAATTGCATGCAATATTTACTGACGTGTGTGCACACAGTAAAACAAGGTCAAGCTTGTGACAGTTCATCACGCATGTAAGATTAAACATGACGTCACAAATTAGACTGGACACAAATTAACACCTTTAATATAATCAAATCGGCCAAATAACAGATGTCACCCAACCGCAACTCTGGTATTTATACTGCGGCGTTCCGAACTCTCTCGACGGCCGATCCATGGTCTAGTGGTAACACACTTGACTATCAATCCAGGGGTCGCAGGTTCAAATCCCCGTCGCATCACTAAAAATACTAATCGTCTTCCGGGAGGGACGTTAAATGGGTACCAGTGTGACAGTGTTATACACTGGTGCACGTTAATGAACCAGGGTAACTCTAACCAGGGTAACTTTCTGTCTGTACACTATGCTCCAAAAATCTAAAATGACTAACAATCTTAACGGAGCACTCGCCGAATGGGCAAGGTCCGAGTGCGAGTATAAATAAGCTTACATGCACACTCTCTCGACAATAATCCAAATAAATCTTTCGAGTGTTTCGGGGATGATCGAGAAGTGAATCCAATCGGCGATGATACTCAATATGACTTTTATAGACAAGAAAAATGTTGATGTATAGAATAAAATAGAACAACAAAACATTCGTAGAGATTGAGATACATATAGGAGATTGTAATGCAACCTTCAGTTATTCAGAGACTTAGTTATCCATTATATAATACATTCTTAAAAACACACCGTCCATCACATTTGATCGTGCAACGTGCAACACATAAACAACATTATTTTGCAATTTACGAACTGGTCCCTTAGTTAAGTTATATATTTGACATTATCAAACAGCGCCCCACTGCTAATCCTGCCTGGTTTATATATTCCTTTAATAGATAAAAACAAACCTAAAATGATTATTGTTTTGCAATAAATTGTGTATGGTGTAAAGACAGAAGCCAGTCTACTTCGACCACATACGAAGTCTACAAGACATATCATGCCTTATCTATGTAGAGCAATCTGTTTAAGAAGTTTCATTGTTGTCGCTTGTGCGCTGAACAATGATGTCTGTCATAGGTTTCATCTTCTGTCTGCTTGTGTCAGGTTAGCAAATCTTTGTTTCTTGGCCATTTTGCTTTAAGTTAGCTATTCTATCATGTATGTTGTTGGCAATTTTGCTTCAGGCTACACAAGCTGATCCGGGAGGGGGGGGGGGGGCGCATCACCTTATTTCGTCCAGGTTTTAATCTCAATATACAAACAGGAGAAGAAATACACCCCAAATGCACCATTTCGGACTATAAATTGTTATATTTTTCTTGGGACTCTTGAAAGTCAAATTATGGATCCGCCCTTGGTTAGCTATTCTATGTGGTTGGCAATTTTGCTTCAGGTGAGCTATACTATATTTGTTGGCAATTTTGCTTCAGGTGAGCTATACTATATTTGTTGGCAATTTTGCTTCAGGTGAGCTATACTATATTTGTTGGCAATTATGCTTCAGGTGAGCTATACTATATTTGTTGGCAATTTTGCTTCAGGTGAGCTATACTATATTTGTTGGCAATTTTGCTTCAGGTGAGCTATACTATATTTGTTCGCAATTATGCTTCAGGTCAGCTATACTATATTTGTTCGCAATTGTGCTTCAGGTCAGCTATACTATATTTGTTCGCAATTATGCTTCAGGCTATAGCTATTCTATGGTATTGTCAATTTTGCCTCAGGTCAACTATTCTATGTTGCTGGATATTTTGCTTCAGGTCAGCTATTCTATTTTTGTTGGCAATCTTGCTTCAGGTAAGCTATTCTTTGTTTTTGGCAACTTGCTTCAGGTTACGGTGCTGTACGATCAAGCCATTTGCTTGAAGTTATGTGTCTGGTTGCAACCTAAGAATAAACCTCTCTCTCGTTCATAAATATACGTTCACTTGTTAATGTTTATAATTATATGCTTTTAATATTTTATAATTTACCATTTCTGATTTGAAATGAGATCACCAAGCGAACAGCTTGATACTTGCTTTCTTGTTGATCAAAGAACAAACACACGCACGCACGCACGCACGCACGCACACACACACACACACACACACGCCTTTCATTTGGAATACCTCGGCCATTCTCCATCCGAAACAACCTCGGTAAATTTTGAAAAAAAAATAGTATTAATTAGTTGAAGTGATTTAACATGGATTTTTTATTATTTAGTTTTATTGATAGCCAGTGAAGTAAATTATTGCGTAAATAATTAATATTACCAACAGTAAAGTCATAAAGTTTAACTGCTGAATTGAAATTACTACGCGATCTACTTGCAGCATAGTAAATGTTTAGATTTCTGACATTGTCAACCGTCTATATACACCCTAAATTGTTTCCCATGGAAAATGGCCGAGATGTTCCGAATGATATATCTTTCAGACTGTTGTTTCGTCGCACATGCGCATTCTCCTGTGAGGTAACACTCCACGCGCTCAGTTAGAACTTTGATTTATACCCGCATTTTATCTCTTCCCACCATATTCATACGACAGAAAGTCCCGAACAGGCGATTGAAATGTTAACGGTTCGTACATGTATTTAGCTTTATTTTGCTTGTTAATCTTACCGGCACATGTTCACTGGAGGAGAAGGGCGCTTGCGTCTATCGTCTAATGAGGATTGTCCGTTTTATAGTCTAGATTTCTATTTAGGAACATGTAATGGCCGTCATAATTATTGCAGACATAGTTGGTTTTGTATCTGCTGTTTAATATTGTCATTCATATTGTCACGGACCTGTAAACTGTATAATAATAAAATATTGTTAAATTGTTTAAAAAAAAAACAAGCTGCATAAAGCGGAAACACTCCGACAAAGTTTACTTCCGGCGGATAGCTTTCGAAAGAAAACCACGATGAAGCTAGAGCTTCAGGTACATGCATCTCCAGACATGTATATTTCTATGTAAGGATTAGTTTTCTGGTCCAATCCCATTCTGTCAAGCTTCCATGAGTTGCATGGTTATTGTCCTTTTATGTTGACGGATAAATTCCTAAAATTGGATCCAAAAACGATGTAGCTAATCGGATTAACCGACATAACTAACTGACCTACACAGTGAATGAAGTCAATGATGTATTACCATTAGATTTAATTAAGTTGAATATTTAATACCATCCCTAACTTCTTTTAGCTACTAAAACCTATGAAAACTTTTTGTCTTTCACAATAAACGTTTATCAAAGTGATTCCTTCTGATATTTTCGAAAACTAACTTGTCTGAAATTCAGGCACAAAGTTGTTGACTATCACTATGAACTCTCCTGAACAATTATAAGCGAATGGGAGTCTGTTAATCTTGGACTAGCAGCTGGAAATTAGAAAAGACAAGTTAAATATGTATAAAAATCACGCCTCAATCACGAATGACGCAACGCCATTGGCCCAAGACTGGTCACGCGGTGACCCCATTTTTTTGCAAACTGGGTCACTAATATTTTTATTATACCAATATGGCGCATTCCGATTCAGATGCATATAAACATTTCCTATATGTATATATGTACTGAAAGTTAACAGGTTAGTAACCAAGAAACTTACATTATGAAACACTTTCAGGGACCTTTTAACCACATGTTGTGTGTCGAACTCAGCCACATAGACTGCACTCAATACCATGCACAAAATCACGAACAGCTATGCGGTGATAATGGGATAACGTATGCCTCACAGTAAGCAAAGCTTTCAATCGTCACTACTCGGCAATCTCCGGTTATCTCCGGTATGCCTCACAGTAAGTAAAGCTCTCAATCGTCACTACTCGGCTATGTTCGGTTATCTCCAGTATGCCTCACAGTAAGTAAAGCTCTTAATCTTCACTACTCGGCTATATTCGGTTATCTCCAGTATGTCTCACAGTAAGTTAAGCTCTAAATCGTAACAACTCGGCTATCACCGGTTATTTCTGCCAAGCTCGGAATGAACTATTAATTTTGATAATTGATAATTGCCGAGCGTGAATATTTCTGGATGTGCGAGACGCACAACTCGAGCACCGCCGGTTATGTTCTATAACTTAAGAATTCGAATTCTGTGCAATAAAGGCGAATCCCGTTGGAGCGAAATACCTCGAGCCTCGGGAAATTCGAGCCAAGCGTGAATGCTTACCTTCAGAATGAAACTCGTCCTTAACATCCAGTTCAAGTCAACGAGGAAATCGAGCCAAGCGAGTTCGAGCCAACGGATTCGACTGTATTACATATAGCAACACAATCTTTAACTTCGAACGTACCCCGACAGTTGTATATTTATAGCTTTATCTATAATAAAGGTTGTATCTATATATAAGACAAAAACTCTCATAACTTAATAAAAGATAGAGCTATAAAATACAACAGTGTGATGTTAAAGCTTAAACGAATCAGTTTCATTGTAAAATGTGGCAATCTTATCGTGTCGTACCACAAAATAACGTAAGATTATATTTCATGCCAGTGTTACATATCAAATTAAGCATTTTGCTTGCAAAATCAAATGACCAACTAGTATGTTTGAACTTTAAAACACAACTCTTACTTACGAAATAGATCATAGTTTTATATTACACAGCAATATTGATTCGAAAGGATCCATTGTTGATAAGATGGCGCCTATTGTCGCTTGTTTTCCGATTGTAATTGTCTGAACCAGAATTAAAACCAACACGCCATTAATACAAATCATTTCCTCCATAGCTGCTTGTATGTGCAAGCACACTGCCAAATTCATGTGCAACTGGCCAGTCACGGAGCATGCCCAGTCACCACACAGCCGCCGGCGCCACAAGTAACAGCAACAACAACGGTCGCCCAGACGCTCACCACGACCGCTGGAGCTCCGGCTGTCACAACCAACGCTGCCGGAAGAATTACCACCACAACCGTAGCTCAAACGACAGTGGCTCCTTCGACCGCCACCCCGACCACCACAGCTCCAGCCACCACAACCTTTAATCCAATGGCCGGTATCATACAAGGCGTGTTTTGCTCCAATATGGCCGCGATATCATGTACAACCCAAGGATTTGTACTCATATGTGGAACAGACGGGCAGCTGTATCCAAACCAGTAAGTGTCAAGTGTAACCTCCCTTACAGTGGCTGATACCACGTGATGAATTACGTCATAAATGTTACGTCGGAATGCACCGTTTTGCTGACAAACATCAATTGTCGAATATTATTATAATTCTAATCATTTGTCTGCAGTCTTATAGCTTTGTTTTCCAGACATTTACGCAAACATTTGGCTTATTCCAAGACAAAATATAAGATAATGTGTCAAAACGGTCAATCTCAATGTAGCTTTAAAGCGGTTAACACCCATTTAAAGTTCAGTGAAAACCATTCGGAACACCTCGGCCGTTTAATCGAAAACCACCACGGATGTATGCCGGTACATCAGTTGAGAAGTAGTTCGTATAATTTTGATTTATATCATTTATTAAATATACTGTTGTATACTGAGTTGTATTTATTGATCTTAGTTTAAATTGATTGCCATCGATTTGTATTATTACAAACATAATTGAGATTCCCAAGAGTTGAGTCATAAAGTTTACCTGCTAAATAAAATTACAACGCGATCTACTTGCAGCGGACTTAAACGTACCTCTTTTAAAGTATGCAAACCGTCCACATACATCCGGGGTTGTTTTCGATAAAAATGGCCGAGGAGCTCCGAATGCAGTGAAAGCGTGTTTTTGCTTTCGCCGATAAGTCCTGTCCGCCGAGCACATCACACACAACTACCTATCTACCTAGACACTCGCCCCCTTCACTAACCTCCCAAAACAACTTGGTACTGAGGAGAGCCCTTGGACATATTATAAAGTTCATCTTTTTGGATTAAACAATAATAACCAGGCCCCAATTTCTCGAAACTTCTTAAGCTTAACAGGCTTGCCCCAATTTCTCGAAACTTCTTAAGCTTAACAGGCTTGCCCCAATTTCTCGAAACTTCTTAAGCTTAACAGGCTTGCCCCAATTTCTCGAAACTTCTTAAGCTTAACAGGCTTGCCCCAATTTCTCGAAACTTCTTAAGCTTAACAGGCTTAAGATGCTTATTTCAATTAGCCCAAATACATACTTATATTGATTTTTTATAAATGAATAGTCTTCTATTGTGATAATCGTAATGATAATTCCTATCTAAAGTATTAAAACATTTTAAGGAGTGTATAAAATGCAAAATATTGAAAGACAAAAATAGTGGGTTTAGTTTAATCCTGTTATAAGAGACTTAAGAAGTTTCGAGAAATTGGGGCCAGTCCAGCATGTTGTAAAGATATCACGAACATTAATAAAAAATATATTGACTATTTTATGTTTATGTTCGACTTTCTGTTCTTAGGTGTGAGCTTTCCAAAGCTGCCTGCGCTAACAACCAGCTCACGATCGAACCAGATCAGTCAAATTGCCTCCCCGGGAGTCCTTAGACCTTGTTCAACATTGTTAATCAACGTGCATATTATTCGTGGTTCCTTTCTTGTCTTAACGTTTTTTCGGCTCCGAATGAGCTTCTTTTGTCAATTTTGCCACTCTAGTCAAACCTCACTGGCTTGAACTCGGCCAAAATACCTCGAGCGTCGAAAATTTCGAAGGAATTGAAAAAATCGGTCTTTGACGTCCATTTCGAGCCAAAGAGGAATTCGAGCCAAGCGAGTAAGAGCCAACGGGGTTCGACTGTACTGATAGATATCGTGACAAGTATGCGGTCGGATATCCATATCCACTGGCACCATATATTCATACTCAAACTATTTTGTTTTCAAATAAAAAAAATATCTTATAATTTCAAACTAAAAAATAACGATGCAAAACAATGTAAAATAAATATTATTTTAGAACTGATACCAACTGCAGATGATACCGCTTATTTCTAAGCGTAAAAATGAACGTTTCTAATGCAAATATAAGAAGTGATCGCATTTTTTCTTGCTTTTATGCTGTATGAACGCAGTAGGGCAAGCTAGCAAATGACATACTAGCGCGTTTCATTGAATTCAGGCTCGTGTGCCCTACTGCGTTCATACAGCATAAATGGAAGATAAATGCGACCAATCCTTAAATGAACACCATAATAATGTGTCGGTCAGAAATATGTGAAACGAAACTCTTATCGACCACGATTTAACCCACATCATTTCAAATGTGTAATACAAATTTATACACTGTAATGTCCACCATTGACCTCTAATTTGTCAGTTTGACCCCGATTGTGTTGATGTTTAAAATTGAGGTAGGGGACAAACATTCGTAATCACATGTCATCTTTATAAAGAATCTTAAATAAGTCAAAGTCTACTGGTGACGTCTGAGTTATCCGATTGAAATGTTTTCAACTAATTGTCATTGACAGGGGCGTAGCTAGGCCTAAAACAACTTGTGGCCCGATGTAGGCCTGATGCGTGTTGGTTGATTTGGGGGTATGCCCCACCCCGCGCCAAAGATTTTTTTTTTTAAATTAGAAGCAATATGGTGAATTTAAGGAGGAATCCTGGAGCTTTATAAAGAAATTATCAAAAGGCGCAATTACATCCATTTTTATGCACATTACACACACTTAAAAATCAACCATTACACACTGCGCGTATTAAAAAAACTTGCTTGAGTTATAATTAAACAAACTTTTCAGTTATTCCAAGTGTTTGATTAGCTATGAGTTTTAACTGCATCTTTTGTGCCATTTAATTTGTCATTTTTCAAATGTAAGCCCAGGCCTACAAGGCCTTCATGTAGCTACGCCCCTGCTGTGAAGCTGCTCGACTTTGAAATTGCGTTATGATTTTTATTGATTTGTGTCAACTGAACCTTAAGTAGTATTTAAGTTGAAAACACACACGTTGAATAAAAAAATTAAAAATAAAATAAACGTTGATACAACGAACAATTTTGAAATGTGACGTTCCTGCAAATGTATGCACTATTACTCCCAAAGAAGATTTAACACATTTAACACAATCGTTTTAATATGCCAAAAAGGATGATAACATGTCAAAAACAATGATGCTTATGAAGGGTACAGTGTTTAATTAAAAATAAATGTGCAGAAAACACGGTATTTCTACCTTATGATTAGATCACAGTAAATCTTTTAGCACTCACTAATCATTTAATATTATTTGCGCTTTCAGCTATTAAAAACATGGTTATAATATTGTTATCAGTAATTAGTATTTTCCATAAATGCATTATTATGTAAGATGTTACAGGTTTATCACTCAAAATTTATGTTTGTTATACATGTGTATTCATTGATTTTGAATAAGGGTGTCACTTTAAACCAAGTGAACCTTTCATGCTTAATATACACACTTCATGGTTTCCTGAAAGGGACAGTGCAAGGGAGGCGAATACTGCTGTAAAAAATGTAGACAGAGAACCGGACAGATACTTTTTAAAGAGATTGCACTGCTTAAATGACAGTGAGTGGGCTAAAACGCTTATTAACAGGTTTACTAATTTTGTTCAAAGCAATCACGTGACTTGCAGTGTTTCGGAAAAAAATAATTCCGCGTGTTTTTCAAATCGGGAAAACCATTCCGCACTATTTCAAACGGGGAAACTCAGCTGAAACAGCATGATGGGCGACATGATTGTTGCGTTTAATCCTTAAAATGGTTGGGACCGGCGCCTCATTCGTAGGTAGAGTCGGGAAACTGGACCGAAATATATATTTTTTAGACCTAAGTATATATGAAAGAACGTATGAACAGGAGCATCTTTTAATATGCCTCCCATGAAATGTTGTAGTCAGGCATGACAATCATCATCTTAAAAAAGAATTTTAATATTTAAAGCTTTACCATTTAAATGGGTACTGCAAAGGCAACTGGGATGTAACTTAATAACTAACTAACCATGCATCTTAAAAAACAGAAATGTAACCAGCATTATACCAGCATATGAATGTTCTGACATGAACAGTTGTCTTCTTGGCTTTTCAGGCACTTTATCTGACATTTCATCTGAACCTACATATATACACAAAGACAACTAATTATATCTAAAAATGAAATTAAAAAAAAATTGACTGTGACTTTTGAAAAGTAGACAGAAGGAATCATGTGTTTTGATATCACATTATGTGGTTGCATATAATGGCTCTCAAAAAAATCACTGAATGCTGAGTATGTCAAACCCGAAATAAAAATGATATATGAAAAAACAACAGAAAATGATGCTGCTTTACTATGAGCTTTCTTGCTTAATGGATTGCGTAAATTAATGAATATTCAATACATTCCTATTATACTTTTATCCTTTCTTTATTTAAGGGACTGTTCACCAGATTGGCACCAAAAAAGTTTTTTTTTCTCTAAGAATCTCCATACAATTATTTAATAAAATGTTTTACTCTTTGATATCGTAATTGTAAACAAAAAAAAATGAGTCGGAGACCATGTTTGAACCAGTGTCGCTAAAATCGCAGTCTTGTGTTGCATCCACTGTGCTACAAAGGCTTACCCTAAACGGTTGAAATACTTAATCTATACACCTAACTTAATATCAAGTGATAGCATTGACCAGCCAATCACGAATAAGGAATGAATTCTACTAGGTAGACATACCTAGTAATCTTTTTTTAATGGAAAAATATGAAAAGTAATTGTAAAGTATGTGGTACTTCAGTTTATGTCAGTTTTCGTAATTTTTTTCTCGCTATTTCATCATATGTTGTACAGTCCCTTTCAAACATATGAATAATAATAAGTTTAAACATCTTAACTTCACATTGATCCTGAGTTTCATACCAGTTGGTGTAGGACACTGAAGAAGTTGACTGAGGATTTATTTATGTTAACAAGAAACTATGGAATTTTACCTGATACAACATGAACATTAGGCTGCTTCTTGTTTTCATGATTTGAGCTTGGATACACAGACGGTCGCCTGGGAGTGCACTTTTTAGCAGACAGGGAAATTCTCTCTGCAACTGTTGTTCTAGGACATTTAGGGGTAACTGCTGATCTGTCTGGTGTTAATAATCTTTTCTTGATGGTAGCTTCTACATTCCTGTAAAAGAACCAATTGGAAACATGAACCACATAATGTATCTTTGTTTGGTTTACATCTTAAAGTCAGTCATTACACTTTTATGATCTACTAAGTACTGTGTGCCCTTAATTAGCTCAGTTGGTCACTTGAGTTGTGTGCCATGCTAAACATTTTATTCAACATTAGTTTGTACCTTATACCGGACAAATGTTCCTACCAAGTTTTCAATACATGAATCAGAACTTCACAAAAATGCAATGGATGATTGTCTTGACCTAAAAGGTGAAACACTGCCAGGTTCTATGTGTGGAACTCAGGAAGCATGAAACAAAAAGTTATAGCCTTATTGATTGAGTTTTGGTGGAGTGTGTTGCCTGTTGCTAAGAAATAGACCAACCCATCTCAATTGATCACTTAGAGGCACAACAATCTGTGTCCCCTGGTTACTTGGCAAGTGAACCCTTTATCCATTTAAACTTATAAATTTAACAATTAAAAGGCTGTATTACATATAAGTAGCTTTCAGAGATACTTTTTTTTATTATTTTGACATTTCTTATGTATCCCTGAAACACTACAACTCTCTACCATATATGCACTAGTCAATTGTAACCACAGCCTCCCCCCCCCCCCCCAGGGTCCGGGGAATAGCGGGGACTTTGAATTTCGGTCCAGCAAACCCCTGGTAAAATCCCCACCCTGCGGGAACCAACTGATGGTAAAGTCCCCACGAAAAATGCCCTCACACACAAGGTAAGCCCCATTCCCCGCTATATTTGGGGGCAAACCTGAAAGGTAAAACACGGCCCATTTCCCCAGCTTTCCCCCGTATACCCCCTGGGTATATTTTGGGCTAAGAATACCGTTTTACGATACATGTACACAACCTGTCAGATTTGTCCCAGATTTACAGATACTTGTGACCTATCGAGACATGTAAGTGTTTTATAAATCTGAACCATGTTTTTTTGCATAGTGACATAAATGTATATGTGTTTAATAGTAGACAATAATATTGTTTGTAGTAATTTGAATTTATAACCGAGATATTAAAAAAATGTGGCCACAAGGATTCTTTGCGCAACGATTGTTCACTACTTTTTGCTTGGATGGTTGTCGTCACGAGTCTGCCATAGTAAAGGAAATCATCGAAAGACTCATTGATGGCCATTAAGGTGGACTATGTATCTAGACGACAATCCAAGCCAAAACAAATTTTTGAATGTTAATGTCTTGCAAACCAGTTAGCTACAATTATAAACGATCAGGGATACCTTTTTTTATTATTTTGTCATTTTTTTATGTAATGTATTCCTGTCTCGCATCTGCCATAGTTAAAAAAATCGTTAAAATATTCGTTGACGTCGATTGGAGTGGAATAGCCAGTTACCTTTTAAATTTCTCGAAAGATTCTAACTGTTTCCAACACTTTTGGCACAATCTATCAACACGTGAAAACAAAACAGGAAAATGGAGTTTCAGAACGGGTTTGATGTCACATTTTCTCCTCCCTAAAACAGTAAATATGTCCCTTGAAGGTTCAAAACATAAACAACATGTTTTCAACACGGGCGCCGCCATGTTGGACTATTTTCTTACGACCCGTATTATATCCGAGGCCATATCTTGATAATAGCCGAGGAGTTCCGATTGATCTTGAGGGTCGATATTTCTCCACACTTGATGTTATTTTCGCGGTACCTATAATAATTTCACATTTTGTTTTGTTTGCTTGGCTCGATGTCATTTTTGAGAGATCAGGTATGAATTTCACACCTTGATTTGTTTGCTTGGCTTTATTAAGCAAATTTTGAAAATCAAGCACTTCATTTCCTGCATTCTGGGGCATTTTGGGAGTATTTAACCCATTACTTCATAGATACACAATTTTACTTATTTATCCATAGCTAATTAATAGATACGGAGATCCAGGCTTTATCGATAGCTTTATAGATACTAAATTCTACATACTCATAATGTAGGGTCATTTATTTTCATATCTGTTACTTGTTTATTTGCTATCAATTCATTTCCATTAAGTATAAACATTGATAAATACAATGCACTAAAAAAAAACACTATGTTACTATTTCAAAAAATTTGGAAAATCGCGAAATAAGGTCATGGATATCAAAGATGCGTAAAACGTTGATTGCGCAGGTTTGTGGGCATTCCTGTCGCGTTTTCCTTATGGAAATTTACACAATGCTGCAAGTTGTAATTAACTACTAATAAAACAACTATATTTTATTGATCACGCGCCTGATGGCACAGGTCATGGTTCAGAATCGTGTCAAAAATGTTGGCAATGTTAGATAAACAAAAAATCGTCTACTGCGTCTACAAATATGCCAAATCGTAACACAATGATTAAGATTATCGGAAAATTTAAAACCAGGCAAGGCAATGTTCTATATATCGAAAAGAGATGTGATAGGCCAAAAGGGCAGTTTTTAGCGGTAAGGAACATTTATTACCAATAAAACTCGTGATCATTTTTTTTTCTTCCGAATAAAAACCGTCCATTTCGGCCAGCGGCCGGTTCTTATTGACAACCCTGTATATAGGTTCTACCTAAATTAACCTGGCATGAACATCGACGATGAATCAATGAAACATGCTATTTAAACGTTACTTTGAAACACATTCTTGCTCTAGGGAAATTCTATTAGAATACAAATAAAATGAAAAGAAAAAAGGCCAATTCTATTTGCTTTCCAAAAGAGATCAGTAACTTAATTGCTATATAGAAAATAATACTCAATACTTCTTTTTAGACGCAATTTCTCAGTTATTTCTGATAAATTTTCTTGCTTTGCATCAATTCAAGTCACGAGATTTCATGGCGATTTTAATTTCAAGGGAGAAAACTGTTGTTTAAATATCGTTGCTTAAAAACGGAACGGAAATGGTCCCGTAGAAAATGTACGGCGTTTAACAGTTACTTCCTTTACCATAAGCATTTTTCCTGTATATTGCTGAATAGTTAAAAAAATCCTCAAATTAGTGTAAAATGAAAAGAATGATACAATTCATAATGTTTTTGATGGTAAAGAATACGTTTTAAAGTTGAGTGTATTTATCAAGATAACGACATTATCTAGGTCAAAAGTGACCTCAAACAGCTTACGCCTTAAAGCTGCTTTCTTACAGATTTACCGTGACAACTTTTCTTATTTTTTTGTCTTGGAATGAGCCAATTTATTCGTGAATATCTGCAAACAAGTTATATAAGATCTGATCGCATATTTTTATATTTCCATTCAAAAATTAATGTTTTATGGCTAAAACCCTTACTAATAGGGCCATTTCACCAATGATTGTTTTGGTCCCGAGAGTACCGAATCCCTTTTTTAGTCGATCGGCCCTATTTTTGCAAAATAAGTCGGGAACCTGCGTGCACTAACGTGCACTAACCTATACATTCGGTGTAAGATCTGGCGCGATCGCATTTGTCCCCCAAGGGTCGGGTACCTAAAAAGTGATCGGCTACTGTTATTAAACAAGTTGAAAAACAGTAGCCGATCAAAAACCGTCGGTCCGTGGTCGCCTTGGTCGCCCGAGGGTCCACTTGGCTCGCCCGCCCTCTGGAGCGCTATGGAGCCTTCTGGAGCTTTCGTTTAGCCTCTGCCGCTCTTTTCCGAGGGTCGTACGTAGACTCACTGTCGTCGGAGCATAAGCACCCGACCATCACCAGATCCTCGGACGACCAGCCTCGCCGTGGTTCATTGGTCGGGACTCAATTGGTTTAAAAAATGGGGACGATTGGAGGCGATTCAGGACGGCAATCTGGCCTATCAAAAAAAAGAAATCATCGGGGATAAGCTGGTACAGATCGGGCCGATTGGAAAAAAATAATTCTTGGTGAAATGGGTGTATAGCGGTTTAAGTAAAATGGATAAAACAAAAATGGTTTGGAACTTAAATATGAAAATATGCGATCTGATTTTTTGTCATCACTCTTATGTCACTTGTTTCCATGCATTTTCGCATAAATTGGCTTGTTTCAAGACAAAAATTAAGATAGATGAAATAAAGAAAGTTTAAAATTTAGTTCTTAAAGAAGAAGAAGAAGAAGAAGAAGAAGAAGAAGAAGAAGAAGAAGAAGAAGAAGAAGAAGAAGAAGAAGAAGAAGATATATTTCATATCCAAAAAGCCATACGGCCCATGAGGACAAACACAATATTTACAAATATTTACCATGTAATAAACACATACATGCTTTGGAGAAGGCACACAATAATTATTTAAACAATGCTCTAACGAAAACAAGGTTACTTTATAATAGTAAGTTGTCTAACATCGCCAATACAATTTTTTTATTTTAATACTATATGCGTCAGACTTGAAATTATAACAAAATCATTTAAAAGAGATTTCATAATGGCGTGTGATTTAATGATGATTGCATGCTTAGAACTATAACAGTTAAATGATTTATTAAGAAATAATTATATCGTTCATGCAGTAGACGCTTTAGCGCGATCTTGCATAATATTTTATACATTAAAATGATAACATGCCGGTTATGTAAACGATACTGGTGCAAGTCGATGTCATCGACCACTTTTGCAAACGTTTGAGCTTTTGTTAAAAATGTACAAGTATTTTTTTCATGGATATAGTCATAAACTAAAAACAAGTTAATTTTAAAGGGCACCATTTAGGGTCACACTTACTATATGCAAACCTTTTCTTATATTAAGGAGTTATTATGTTTATTATCACATATACTATGGTTTAGCGACAATTTCCCCAGTAAAAACTTTTTTAAAAGGCACAAAAAATCGCTTAGATTTTTTATCTCACACAAAATTCATATCTTCTTTTATCATGGAAGTCAAATGTGTTACACATGATAATACATTCACATTAAAACCTTTTTGCATCCAAGTGTAAATCTATAATGTGTCCCATCAGAGTGAGTAAAAAAAAAATGAGCCGAAATGAATTGCATGCAAAATTTACTGACGTGTGTGCACACAGTAAAACAAGGTCAAGCTTGTGACAGTTCATCACGCCTGTAAGATTAAACTTGACGTCACAAATTAGACTGGACACAAACTAACACTTTTAATATATCGGCCAAATAACAGATCTTATCCAACCGCAACTATGGTATTTATACAACGGCGTTCCGAACTCTCTCGACGGCCGATCCGTGGTCTAGTGGTAACACACTTGACTATCAATCCAGGGGTCGCAGGTTCGCATCACTAAAAATACTAATCGTCTTCCGGGAGGGACGTTAAATGGGGGTCACGTGTGTTATACACTGGTGCACGTTAATGAACCAGTGCAGCCCTAACCAGGGTTACATTCTGTCTGTGCACTATGCTCCAAAAATCTAAAATGACTAACAATCTTAACGGAGCACTCGCAGAATGGGCAAGGCCCGAGTGCGAGTATAAACAAGCTTACATGCCCACTCTCTCGACAATAATCCAAATAAATCTTCCGAGTTTTTCGGGGATGACCGAGAAGTTTATCCAATCGGCGATGATACTCAATATGACTTTTATAGACAAGAAAAATGTTGATGTATAGAATAATTTCGGCGTGGTAAAAATAGAACAACAAAACATTCGTAGAGATTGAAATACATATAGGAGATTGTAATGGTACCGTGCAACCTTCAGTTATTCAGAGACTTAGTTATCCATTAAATAATACATTCTTGAAAACACACCGTCCATCACATTTGATCGTGCAACGTGCAACACATATACAACATTATTTTGCAATTTACGAACTGGTCCCTTAGTTAAGTTAAGTTATATATTTGACAATATCAAACAGCGCCCCACTGCTAATCCTGCCTGGTTTATATATTCCTTTAATAGATAAAAACAAACCTAAAATGATTATTGTTTTGCAATAAAATTGTGTATGGTGTAAAGACAGAAGCCAGTCTACTTCGACCACATACGAAGTCTACAAGACATATCATGCCTTATCTATGTAGAGCAATCTGTTTAAGAAGTTTCATTGTTGTCGCTTGTGCGCTGAACAATGATGTCTGTCATAGGTTTCATCTTCTGTCTGCTTGTGTCAGGTTAGCAAATCTTTGTTTCTTGGCCATTTTGCTTTAAGTTAGCTATTCTATCATGTATGTTGTTGGCAATTTTGCTTCAGGCTACACAAGCTGATCCGGGAGGTGGGGGGGGGGCATCACATTATTTCGTCCAGGTTTTAATCTCAATATACAAACAGGAGAAGAAATACACCCCAAATGCACCATTTCGGACTATAAATTGTTATATTTTTCTTGGGACTCGGTTGTAAGGGAGGGGCACAACTCAAGAGGTTACGTCCCTTAGTTACGCCCCCTCGAAAGTCAAATTATGGAACCGCCCTTGGTTAGCTATTCTATGTGGTTGGCAATTTTGCTCCAGGTGAGCTATACTATATTTGTTGGCAATTTTGCTTCAGGTGAGCTATACTATATTTGTTGGCAATTTTGCTTCAGGTGAGCTATACTATATTTGTCGGCAATTTTGCTTCAGGTGAGCTATACTATATTTGTTCGCAATTTTGCTTCAGGTGAGCTATACTATATTTGTTGGCAATTTTGCTTCAGGTCAGCTATACTATATTTGTTCGCAATTATGCTTCAGGCTATAGCTATTCTATGTTATTGGCAATTTTGCCTTAGGTCAACTATTCTATGTTGTTGGATATTTTGCTTCAGGTCAGCTATTCTATTTTTGTTGGCAATCTTGCTTCAGGTAAGCTATACTTTGTTTTTGGCAACTTGCTATAGGTTACGGTGCTGTACGATCAAGCCATTTGCTTGAAGTTATGTGTCTGGTTGCAACCTAAGAATAAACCTCTCTCTCGTTCATAAATATACGTTTACTTGTTAATGTTTATAATTATATGCTTTTAATATTCTATAATTAACTATTTCTGATTTTAAATGAGATCACCAAGAGAAAAGCTCGGTGATCAAACTACAAACTTTTACTGTGCCCACACACACACACACGCACGCACGCACGCACGAACGCATGCACACACACGCCTTTCATTCGGAATACCTCGGCCATTTTCCATCAGAAACAACCTCGGTTGTATGCCGGTACATTAGTAGAAGTAGTTCGTAAATTTTGAAAAAAAAAGTATTAATCAGTTGAAGTGATTTAACATGGATTTTGTATTATTTAGTTTAAATTGATAGCCAGTGAAGTAAATTATTGCGAAAATAAAGATTCCCAACAGTTAAGTCATAAACTTTAACTACTGAATTGAAATAACTACGCGATTTACTTGCAGCGTATTTAAATGTTTAGATTTCTGACATTGTCAATATACATATACGTCCGAAGTTGATTCCGATCGAAAACGGCCGAGATGTTCCGAATGATACGGACTGATCTCAGACTGTTGTTTCATCGCGCATGCGCATTCTCCTGCGAGGTTACACTCCACGCGCTCAGTTAGAACTTTGATTAATACCCGCATTTTATCTCTTTCACAGTAAATGCCCGTGGGGTTGGCAATCGAGCTGCCCACACTCCTCACCCCCACCCAGACCACAGCACGCCCCCGCATCATGGTCATACGACAGAAAGTCCCGAACAGGCGATTGAAATGTTAACGGTTCGTACATGTATTTAGCTTTATTTTGCTTGTTAATCTTACCGCCACATGTTCACTGGAGGAGAAGGGCGCTTGCGTTTATCGTCTAATGAGGAGTGTGTGTTTGTCTAGATTTCTATTTAGGAACATGTAATGGCCGTGATAATTATTGCAGACGTAGTTGGTTTTGTATCTGCTGGTTATTATTGACATTCAAATTGTTTATAGACCCGTGATGTAGTTAAATTGTTCAAGAAAACCAAGATGCATAAAGCAGAAACACTCCGAATAAGTTTTCTTTCGGCGGACAGCTTTCGAAAGAAAACCACGATGAAGCTAGAGCTTCAGGTACATGTATCTCAAGACATGTATATTTCTATGTAAGGATTAGTTTTCTGGTACAATCCAATTCTGTCAAGCTTCCATGAGTTGGTTATTGTCCTTTTATGTTGACGGATAAATTCCTAAAAAATCCACTTGATTACAGTGTAAAACAAAATAGCGGATTTGGTAATATAGTTTAAACGTGTGCAAAGTTTTAAGCTCAGGGCTGGTAATCAATATTGGTCTTAATTGGATCCAAAAACGATGTAGCTAATCGGATTAACCGACATAACTAACTGACCTACACAGTGAATGAAGTCAATGATGTATTACCATTAGATTTAATTAAGTTGAATATTTAATACCATCCCTAACTTCTTTTAGCTACTTAAACCTGTGAAAATGTTTGTCTTTCACAATAAACGTTTATCAAAGTGATTCCTTCTGATATTTTCGAAAACAAACTTGTCTGAAATTCAGGCACAAAGTTGTTGACTATCACTATGAACTCTCCTGAACACTTATAAGCGAATGGGAGTCTAGCAGGTGGAAATTGGAAATGATGAATTAAATATGTATAATTATCACGCCTCAAACACAAATGACGCAACGCCATTGGCCCAAGACTGATCACGCGGTGACCCCATTCGTTTTGCAAATTGGGTCACTTATATTTTTATCAAACCAATATGGCGCATTCCGATTCAGATGCATATAAACATTACCTATATATGTACCAAGTAACTTACATTATGAAACACTTTCAGGGACCTTTTCCCCACATGCTGTGTGTCGAACTCAGCCACATAGACTGCACTCAATACCATGCACAAAATCACGAACAGCTATGCGGTGATAATGGGATAACGTATGCCTCACAGTAAGTAAAGCTTTCAATCGTCACTACTCGGCAATCTCCGGTTATCTCCGGTTTGCCTCACAGTAAGTAAAGCTCTCAATCGTCACTACTCGGATATCTCCGGTTATCTCCAGTATGTTTCACAGTAAGTAAAGCTCTCAATCGTTACTACTCGGCAATCTCCGGTTATCTCCGGTATGCCTCACAGTAAGTAAAGCTCTCAATCGTCACTACTCGGCTATCTTCGATTATCTCCGGTCAGCCTCAAAGTAAGTTAAGCTCTCAATAGTTACCACTCGGCTATCTCCGGTTATTTCCGCCAAGCTCGGAATGAACTATCAAATTTGATAATTGCCGAGCGTGGTTATTTCCGGATGTGCGAGACGCACAACTCGAATACCGCCGGTTATGTTCTTTAACTGAAGTATTCGAATACTGTGCAATATAGTCGAACCTCGTTGGCGCGAAATACCTCGAGCCTCGGGAAATTCGAGCCAAGCGTGAATGCTTACCTTCAGTAGAATGAAACTCGTTCTTAACATCCAGTTCAAGTCAACGAAGAAATCGAGCCAAGCGAGTTCGAGCCAACGGATTCGACTGTATTACATATAGCAACACAATCATTAACTTCTAACGTACCCCGACAGTTGTATATTTATAGCTTTATCTATAATAAAGGTTGTATCTATATATAAGACAAAAACTCTCATAACTTAATAAAAATAGAGCTATAAAATACAACAGTGTGATGTTAAAGCTTAAACGAATCAGTTTCAATGTAAAATGTGGCAATCTTATCGCGTCGTAACACAAAATAACGTAAGATTATATTTCATGCCAGTGTTACATATCAAAATAAGCATTTTGGTCGCAAAATCAAATGACCTACTAGTATGTTTGAACTTTAAAACACAACTCTTACTTACAAAATAGATCATAGTATTATTACACAGCAATATTGAGTCGAAAAGATCGATTGTTATTGTCTGAACCAGTATTAAAACCAACACGCTATTAATACAAATGATTTCCTCCATAGCTGCTTGTATGTGCAAGCACATTGCCAAATTCACGTGCAACTGGCCAGTCACGGAGCATGCCCAGTCACCACACAGCCGCCGGCGCCGCAAATAACGACAACGCCGGTCCCGGTCGCCCAGACGCACACGACGACCGCTGGAGCTCCTGCTGTCACAACCAACGCTGCTGGAGGTATTACCACCACAACTCAAACGACAATGGTTCCTTCAACCGCCGCCCCGACCACCCAAGCTCCAGCCACCACAACCATTGATCCAATGTCCGGTATCATACAAGGCGTGTTTTGCTCAAATCTGGCCGCGATTTCCTGTACCACCCAAGGATTTGTAATCGTATGTGGAACAGACGGACAGCTGTATCCAAACCAGTAAGTGTTAAGTGTAACCTTACAGTATGTGCATACCACGTGATAAATTACGTCATAAATGTTACGTCGGAAGGCACCATTTTGCTGACAAACATCAATTTTCGAAAATTATTATATTAATATGAAAAACTGCGTTCTAATCATTTGTCAGCAGTCTTATAGCTTTGTTTCCAAGACATTTACGCAAACAATTGGGTCATTCTAAGACAAAATATAAGATTAGGTGTCAAAACGGTCAATCTCAATGTAGCTTTAAAGCGGTTAAAAGCAATTTAAAGTTCAGTGGAAGCCATTAGGAACACCTCAGTCATTTTTATCGAAAACAACCTCGGATGTATGCCGGTACATCAGTTGAAGTAGTTCGTGAAATTTTGAATTATATCATTTATTAAATATACTGTTTTAGAGTTGTATTTATTGATCTAAGGTTAAATTGATTGCCAGTGAATTGTATTATTGCAAACAAAATTGAGATTCCCAAGAGTTTAGGCATTAAGTTTTCTTGCTAAATAAAATTACTACGCTTTCTATTTGCAGCTGATTTAAACGTACCGCTTTTTGAGAATGTAAACCGTCCAAATACATCCGAGGTTGTTTTCGATAAAAATGGCCGAGGAGTTCCGAATGCAGTGAAAGCGTGTTTTTGCTTTCGCCAATAAGTCCTGTCCGCTGAGCACATCATACACACCTACATTTGTACCTATCTACCTAGACACTTGGAAAATATGTCGCCCCTTCACTGACCTCCCCAAAACAATTTGGTACTGAGGAAGGCCCTTGAACATATTATAAAGTTAATCCTGTTGGTTTAATCAATAATAACCAGTCAATCATGTTGTAAAGATATCACGAAAATTCTTGACTATTTTATGTTCATGTTCGTCTGTCTGTTCACAGGTGTGAGCTTTCCAAAGCTGCCTGCGCCAACAACCAGCTCACGATCGAACCAGATCAGTCAAAATGCAGCCTCCCCGGAAGTCCTTAGACCTTGTGCAACATTGTTTAATAAATCAACGTGCATATTATTCTTGGTTCCTTTTTTGTCTTAACGTTTTTGGGGCTCCGAATGTTATCAAATTATCAATTTTGCCACTCTAGTCAAACCTCACTGGCTTGAACTCGGCCAAAATACCTCGAGCGCCGAAAATTTCGAAGGAATTTGTACCTTCAGTATGAACAAATCGGTCCTTGATTTCAACTTCGAGCCAACGAGGAATTCGAGCCAAGCGAACTCGAGCCAACGGGGTTTGACTGTATTGATAAATATCGTGACAAGTATGTGGTTTGATATCAGTTGAACTAATATTTACCCAAGTTAACTCCTGTTTCGCCACTGGCACCTGCTTTTCAAACTCAATTTTTTTTTTTAAAAAAAAAACAAAAAAAACCTTATAATATATCCAAACTTAAAGTAACGATGCAAAAATGTGAAAAATTATTGAAAACTATATTTTTTTCTTAAATATGCATTTGTACTGTCCATATTTTCCCAAACAAGAGACACCAAACAATAGACACGTATATATACAGTAAAAAGTGTGTGTTGTTGTTGTTATTTCTTTATAGTAGTAGTTGTTGTTGTTTTTGTCGTCGTTGTTGTTGTTTCTGACGCTTCGAACGGATTTCTCCCTGGGGCTCATTTGGGGCTTATTTATACTCGCACTCGGGCCTTGCCAATTCGGCGAGTGCTCCGTTAAGATTGTTAGTCATTTTCGGTTTTTGGAGCATAGTGCACAGACAGAATGTAACCCTGGTTAGAGCTACCCTGTTTTTTTTAACGTGCACGTGTGTATAGCACTGTCACACGTGACCCCCTTTTAACGTCCCTCATGGAAGACGATTCATATTTTTTTAGTGATGCGACGGGGAATCGAATCTATCACCACTGGATTTATAGTCAAGTGCGTTACCACTAGACCACGGATCCGCCACTGGGTCAAAGGTCAACATTGTTCTTATTCTTATAGTACATGCTCCAGGGACTCTATTCAGCTTATTGGTCAGCTAAATATACAAGCCAATCAAAACTCTTAGATTCTTTTTTTAAACTTAAGTCCATCTTAATTTGGTTATTGAATACGGCCCCTGATACAGAAAGCTGAAATCATGTGTGTATTCAGCACCGTCGCCCTTTTATAGCATAGTATTTACATTCGCCTGGTCATTTGTATTGATCAAACTTGAGGTTCATATTGTAGATCACGCAAGGAGTTATGACGTCATTGTTTTGTTCACTATTGCGCTCCGATTGGATTTGCACGACGTCATTGAATCGCGACGTTACATTGATCAGCTATTCCTTTAAATACAAACGTATGCTGTCGATTACACTCAACAGCAGAACATACTGCTTATTTTTAATCGTAATGAATATTTTTTAAAACGTAGGTCTACATATAAATAGTGAACGCAGTAGAGCAAATGACAAAGAAGTGCTAGCGCGGCTCATGGAATTGGCTCGTGTGCCCTACTGCGTTCATACAGCATAAACGCAAGAAAAAATGCGAACAATCCTTAATTAAACACCCAAGTTATGTGTTGGTCAGAAATATGTAAATTAAAACTCTTATCTTCAACGATTTAACCCACATCATTTAAAATATGTAATACAAATGTATACATTGTATAGTCCGACATTGACCTCTATTTTGTCAGTTTGACCCCAATTTTGAAAATGTTAAACATTCACATAGATGTAGGGGACACAAATTAGGAGGTCAATGTCTACTGATGACGTCTGAGTTAACATTGAAATGTCTTCAATAAATTGTCATTGAAGCTGTTCAACTTTGCAATTGTGCAATGTTTTTTATTTATTTGTGACAACCAAAGTCGTGTTTAAGTTGAAAACACTCATTTTGGAAAACATAAAATAAAACATTGATACAACGAACAGCTAGATTTCAGATTTACGATTTAAAGTGACACTCTTATTTAAAATCATACACATGTATACCAAACATAAATTTTAACTGATAAATCTTTAACTACTTACTAAATAATTCAATTATGGAAACTATTAATTACTGATAACAAGATTGTAACTGTGTATTTAATAGCAGAAAGAGCAAACATATTAAATGATTGGTGAATGCTAAAAGATTTACTGTGGTCTAATATATATACTCTCATAAGGTAAAAATACCGTGTTTTATGCTCATTTCAATCAAATAAAACTCAGTATCCTTCATAAGAACCAGTGTTTTTGACATTTGTTTATCCTTTTTGGAATATGAAAACAATATTATTAATTTTGGTAAAATCTTATTTGGGAGTAAGAATGCATCTTTAGTAACAACTAAAATCTATGATTAAAACACAATGGTCTCAATAGCGAGTGTGGCTTGAACGGATTTTAAATAGGTTACACTTGATTGATGCAAAAATATTATTTTTTAATATAAATACTTTTTTGTTTAACTAATTTGACTTTAATGATAAAAACAAACAAAGGAAAACTCTATCATTTTTGTATAGATAAAAAAAATATGAGCGATAATTTGGCGCTTTTTTAACAAGAAAACATGTAACTACGTAGCTATTTATTGATTTTTTTTATAATGGTTAATAATTTTATCTGTAAACAAATTATATATTGTTTTTAATCATTAAAGTCAAACAAGTTAAACACAATAAAGTATTAAAATTGTATTATTTTTATTTTGCAACAACCAATATTGTATTGTGGTTCTTTAATATTATAAATTGTTAACTAACAATTGGGTACCGTTCTTGTTGAAGCCATGTTGGTCTTATCGTCATATCTTTTCTAAGTGCTATGGAACGAGACTAGATAACAACTCATGTCTGTCGTCTATGTTATGTCTGTTCCATTAGTGATAAGAGTATACTCAACTTCATTTATTGCATTAACATGACATATTTATGTCAAAATAAATACAGTACAATATACATTTCAGATTGGTTAATATGGGATAAGTCATATTTTTAGCAGCGACATTAGTACAATTATAACTAAAGGGACACGCCCAGGAGCCAAATACGTTAGGAAAACTCTGTTTAATGGTAGAACTAAATACCGAAAAGCACGAAAAAGCAAGGAAAAACACTGAAAGCACGGAAAACACCGAAAGCACGGAAAACACCGAAAAGCAACGAGAAAAGCAAGGAAAAGCACTGAAAGCAACAGTTTTACACACGCTTACCCTGAATTCAGCCCCATATACTTACGAAACGAATTGCTCTCAACGCTTTACTAACATTCGTGTTCCTTTGTTTTACTTTGTGGCATTTTACATGAAAGGCAAAACTCACGAAAAACATCGAGAGTTTCTTAAATTTCTTACTCGCTTTTTCGTTGTTTTTGGCATTGCTTTATGCTATTTTCCTTGCCTTTGGTAGATATCATTCGCTTTTCGTGCTTTTCGGTGTTTATTCAACACCAATTTTAATAGCACAATACTTAGGCCTCACTGACACTAAACCAGAGACAAACAAGCCCAGAAGCCATACATTTGACGACAACCCTGTTCACAGGCACAAGGCCAAGGTCTAAAATACATTTATCAAGAAAAACACACGCCCGGAGACCCTTCATGATAGCGCACAAGACCAATACCCAAAAATAAACAACCCCGCTGTGCTTCTCTAGTTTGGTGTAAGTTGTCTTGTAGCGCTGTGCTTCTTTTGTTTGGTGTAAGTTGTCTTGTAGCGCTGTGCTTCTTTTGTTTGGTGTAAGTTGTCTTGTAGCGCTGTGCTTCTTTTGTTTGGTGTAAGTTGTCTTGTAGCGCTGTCCTTCTCTACTTTGGTGTCAGTTGTCGTGTAGCGCTGTGCTTCTCTTGTTTGGTGTTAGTTGTCTTGTAGCGCTGTGCTTCTTTTGTTTGGTGTAAGTTGTCTTGTAGCGCTGTGCTTCTTTTGTTTGGTGTAAGTTGTCTTGTAGCGCTGTGCTTCTCTTGTTTGGTGTAAGTTGTCTTGTAGCGCTGTCCTTCTCTACTTTGGTGTCAGTTGTCGTGTAGCGCTGTGCTTCTCTTGTTTGGTGTTAGTTGTCTTGTAGCGCTGTGCTTCTATTGTTTGGTGTAAGTTGTCTTGTAGGGCTGTGCTCCTCTTGTTTGGTACTAGTTGTCTTGAAGCGCTGTGCTTCTCTTGTTTGGTGTAAATTGTCTTGTGGAGCTGTGCTTCTCTTGTTTGGTGCTAGTTGTCTTGTGGCGCTCTGCTTCTAGCGCTGTGCTTCTCTTGTTTGGTGCTAGTTGTCTTGTAGCGCTGTGCAACTCTTGTTTGGTGTTAGTTGTCTTGTAGCGCTGTGCTTCTCTTGTTTGGTGCTAGTTGTCTTCTAGCGCTGTGCTTCTCTTGTTAGATGTCTTGTAGCGCTGTGCTTCTCTTGTTTGGTGCTAGTTGTCTTCTAGCGCTGTGCTTCTCTTGTTTGGTGCTAGTTGTCTTGTAGCGCTGTGCTTCTCTTGTTTGGTGTTAGTTGTCTTGTAGCGCTGTGCTTCTCTTGTTTGGTGTTAGTTGTCTTGTAGCGCTGTGCTTCTCTTGTTTGGTGTTAGTTGTCTTGTAGGGCTGTGCTTCTCTTGTTTGGTGTTAGTTGTCTTGTAGCGCTGTGCTTCTCTTGTTTGGTGTAAGTTGTCTTGTGGCGCTGTGCTTCTTTTGTATTGTGTTAGTTGTCTTGTAGGGATGTGCTTCTCTTGTTTGGTGTTAGTTGTCTTGTGGCGCTGTGCTTCTCTTGTTTGGTGTAAGTTGTCTTGTAGGGCTGTGCTTCTCTTGTTTGGTGCTAGTTGTCTTGAAGCGCTGTGCTTCTCTTGTTTGGTGTAAATTGTCTTGTGGAGCTGTGCTTCTCTTGTTTGGTGCTAGTTGTTTTGTGTCGCTGTGCTTCTAGCGCTGTGCTTCTGTTGTTTGGTGCTAGTTGTCTTGTAGCGCTGTGCTTCTCTTGTTTGGTGTTAGTTGTCTTCTAGCGCTGTGCTTCTCTTGTTTGGTGTTAGTTGTCTTGTAGCGCTGTGCTTCTCTTGTTTGGTGTTAGTTGTCTTGTAGCGCTGTGCTTTTCTTGTTTGGTGTTAGTTGTCTTGTAGCGCTGTGCTTCTCTTGTTTGGTATAAGTTGTATTGTAGCGCTGTGCTTCTCTTGTTTGGTGTTAAATGTCTCGTAGCACTGTGCATCTCTTGTTTGGTGCTAGTTGTCTTGTAGCGCTGTGCAACTCTTGTTTGGTGTTAGTTGTCTCGTAGCGCTGTGCTTCTCTTGTTTGGTGCTAGTTGTCTTCTAGCGCTGTGCTTCTCTTGTTAGTTGTCTTGCAGCGCTGTGCTTCCCTTGTTTGGTGTTAGTTGTCTTGTAACGCTGTGCTTCTCTTGTTTGGTGCTAGTTGTCTTCTAGCGCTGTGCTTCTCTTGTTAGTTGTCTTGTAGCGCTGTGCTTCTCTTGTTTGGTGTTAGTTGTCTTCTAGCGCTGTCCTTCTCTACTTTGTTGTCAGTTGTCGTGTAGCGCTGTGCTTCTCTTGTTTGGTGTTAGTTGTCTTGTAGCGCTGTGCTTCTCTAGTTTGGTGTAAATTGTCTTGTAGCGCTGTGCTTCTTTTGTTTGGTGTAAGTTGTCTTGTAGCGCTGTGCTTCTCTTGTTTGGTGTAAGTTGTCGTGTAGCGTTGTCCTTCTCTACTTTGGTGTCAGTTGTCATGTAGCGCTGTGCTTCTCTTGTTTGGTGTAAGTTGTCTTCTAGCGCTGTGCTTCTATTGTTTGGTGTAAGTTGTCTTGTAGCGCGGTGCTCCTCTTGTTTGGTACTAGTTGTCTTGAAGCGCTGTGCTTCTCTTGTTTGGTGTAAATTGTCTTGTGGAGCTGTGCTTCTCTTGTTTGGTGCTAGTTGTCTTGTGGCGCTCTGCTTCTAGCGCTGTGCTTCTCTTGTTTGGTGCTAGTTGTCTTGCAGCGCTGTGCTTTTCTTGTTTGGTGTTAGTTGTCTTCTAGCGCTGTGCTTCTCTTGTTTGGTGTTAGTTGTCTTGTAGCGCTGTGCTTCTCTTGTTTGGTGTTAGTTGTCTTGTAGCGCTGTGCTTCTCTTGTTTGGTATAAGTTGTATTGTAGCGCTGTGCTTCTCTTGTTTGGTGTTAGTTGTCTCGTAGCGCTGTGCAACTCTTGTTTGGTGCTAGTTGTCTGGTAACGCTGTGCAACTCTTGTTTGGTGTTAGTTGTCTTGTAGCGTTGTGCTTCTCTTGTTTGGTGCTAGTTGTCTTCTAGCGCTGTGCTTCTCTTGTTAGATGTCTTGTAGCGCTGTGCTTCTCTTGTTTGGTGCTAGTTGTCTTCTAGCGCTGTGCTTCTCTTGTTTGGTGCTAGTTGTCTTGTAGCGCTGTGCTTCTCTTGTTTGGTATTAGTTGTCTTGTAGCGCTGTGCTTCTCTTGTTTGGTGTTAGTTGTCTTGTAGCGCTGTGCTTCTCTTGTTTGGTGTTAGCTGTCTGGTAGGGCTGTGCTTCTCTTGTTTGGTGTTAGTTGTCTTGTAGCGCTGTGCTTCTCTTGTTTGGTGTAAGTTGTCTTGTGGCGCTGTGCTTCTTTTGTATTGTGTTAGTTGTCTTGTAGGGATGTGCTTCTCTTGCTTGGTGTAAGTTGTCTCGTGGCGCTGTGCTTCTCTTGTTTGGTGTTAGTTGTCTCGTGGCGCTGTGCTTCTCTTGTTTGGTGTAAGTTGTCTTGTAGGGCTGTGCTCCTCTTGTTTGGTGCTAGTTGTCTTGAAGCGCTGTGCTTCTCTTGTTTGGTGTAAATTGTCTTGTGGAGCTGTGCTTCTCTTGTTTGGTACTAGTTGTTTTGTGTCGCTGTGCTTCTAGCGCTGTGCTTCTCTTGTTTGGTGTTAGTTGTCTTGTAGCGCTGTGCTTCTCTTGTTTGGTGTTAGTTGTCTTCTAGCGCTGTGCTTCTCTTGTTTGGTGTTAGTTGTCTTGTAGCGCTGTGCTTCTCTTGTTTGGTGTTAGTTGTCTTGTAGCGCTGTGCTTCTCTTGTTTGGTGTTAGTTGTCTTGTAGCGCTGTGCTTCTCTTGTTTGGTATAAGTTGTATTGTAGCGCTGTGCTTCTCTTGTTTGGTGTTAAATGTCTCGTAGCGCTGTGCATCTCTTGTTTGGTGCTAGTTGTCTTGTAGCGCTGTGCAACTCTTGTTTGGTGTTAGTTGTCTTGTAGCGCTGTGCTTCTCTTGTTTGGTGCTAGTTGTCTTCTAGCGCTGTGCTTCTCTTGTTAGCTGTCTTGCAGCGCTGTGCTTCTCTTGTTTGGTGTTAGTTGTCTTGTAACGCTGTGCTTCTCTTGTTTGGTGCTAGTTGTCTTCTAGCGCTGTGCTTCTCTTGTTAGTTGTCTTGTAGCGCTGTGCTTCTCTTGTTTGGTGTTAGTTGTCTTCTAGCGCTGTGCTTCTCTTGTTTGGTGTTAGTTGTCTTGTAGCGCTGTGCTTCTCTTGTTTGGTGTTAGTTGTCTTGTAGCGCTGTGCTTCTCTTGTTTGGTGTAAGTTGTCTTGTAGCGCTGTGCTTCTCTTGTTTGGTATAAGTTGTATTGTAGCGCTGTGCTTCTCTTGTTTGGTGTTAGTTGTCTCGTAGCGCTGTGCTTCTCTTGTTTGGTGCTAGTTGTCTTGTAGCGCTGTGCAACTCTTGTTTGGTGTTAGTTGTCTTGTAGCGCTGTGCTTCTCTTGTTTGGTGCTAGTTGTCTTCTAGCGCTGTGCTTTTCTTGTAAGTTGTCTTGTAGCGCTGTGTTTCTCTTGTTTGGTGCTAGTTGTCTTCTAGCGCTGTGCTTCTCTTGTTTGGTGCTAGTTGTCTTGTAGCGCTGTGCTTCTCTTGTTTGGTATTAGTTGTCTTGTAGCGCTGTGCTTCTCTTGTTTGGTGTTAGTTGTATTGTAGCGCTGTGCTTCTATTGTTTAGTGTTAGCTGTCTGGTAGGGCTGTGCTTCTCTTGTTTGGTGTTAGTTGTCTTGTAGCGCTGTGCTTCTCTTGTTTGGTGTAAGTTGTCTTGAAGCGCTGTGCTTCTTTTGTATTGTGTTAGTTGTCTTGTAGGGATGTGCTTCTCTTGTTTGGTGTAAGTTGTCTCGTGGCGCTGTGCTTCTCTTGTTTGGTGCTAGTTGTCTTGTAGCGCTGTGCTTCTCTTGTTTGGTGTAAGTTGTCTTGTAGCGCTGTGCTTCTCTTGTTTGGTGTTAGCTGTCTGGTAGGGCTGTGCTTCTCTTGTTTGGTGCGAGTTGTCTTTTAGCGCTGTGCTTCTCTTGTTAGTTGTCTTGTAGCGCTGTGCTTCTCTTGTTTGGTGTTAGTTGTCTTGTAGCGCTGTACTTCTCTTGTTTGGTTCTAGTTGTCTTCTAACGCTGTGCTTCTATTGCTTGGTGCTAGTTGTCTTCTAGCGCTGTGCTTCTCTTGTTTGGTGTTAGTTGTCTTGTAGCGCTGTACTTCTCTTGTTTGGTGCTAGTTGTCTTCTAGCGCTGTGCTTCTCTTGTTTGGTGCTAATTGTCTTGTAGCGCTTTGCTTCTCTTGTTTGGTGTTAGTTGTCTTTTAGCGCTGTGCTTCTCTTGCTTGGTGTTAGTTGTCATCAAGCGCTGTGCTTCTCTTGTTTGGTGTAAGTTGTCTTGTAGCGCTGTGCTTCTCTAGTTTGGTGTAAGTTGTCTGGTAGCGCTGTGCTTCTTTTGTTTGGTGTTAGTTGTCTGGTAGGGCTGTGCTTCTCTTGTTTGGTGCTAGTTGTCTTGTAGCGCTGTGCTTCTCTTGTTTGGTATAAGTTGTCTTGTAGCGCTGTGCTTTTCTTGTTTTGTGTTAGTTGTCTTGTAGGGATGTGCTTCTCTTGTTTGGTGTAAGTTGTCTCGTGGCGCTGTGCTTCTCTTGTTTGGTGTTAGTTGTCTCGTGGCGCTGTGTTTCTCTTGTTTGGTCTAAGTTGTCTCGTAGCGCTGTGTTTCTCTTGTTTGGTGTAAGTTGTCTTGTAGCGCTGTGCTTCTCTTGTTTTATGTAAGTTGTCTTGTAGCGCTGTGCTTCTCTTGTTTGGTGTAAGTTGTCTTGTAGCGCTGTGTTTCTCTTGTTTGGTGTAAGTTGTCGTGTAGCGCTGTGCTTCTCTTGTTTGGTGCTAGTTGTCATGTAGCGCTGTGCTTCTCTTGTTTGGTGCTAGTTGTCTTCTAGCGCTGTGCTTCTCTTGTTTGGTGCTAGTTGTCTTCTAGCGCTGTGCTTGTCTTGTTTGGTGCTTGTTGTCTTCTAGCGCTGTGCTTCTCTTGTTTGGTGCTAGTTGTCTTGTAGCGCTGTGCTTCTCTTGTTTGGTGTTAGTTGTCTTGTAGCGCTTTGCTTCTCTTGTTTGGTGATAGTTGTCTTCTAGCGCTGTGCTTCTCTTGTTTGGTGCTTGTTGTCTTCTAGCGCTGTGCTTCTCTTGTTTGGTGCTAGTTGTCTTCTAGCGCTGTACTTCTCTTGTTTGGTGTTAGTTGTCTCGTAGCGCTGTGCTTCTCTTGTTTGGTGTTAGTTGTCTTCTAGCGCTGTGCTTCTCTTGTTTGGTGTAAGCTGTCTTCTAGCGCTGTGCTTCTCTTGTTTGGTGTAAGTTGTCTGGTAGCGCTGTGCTTCTGTTTTTGGTGTTAGTTGTCTGGTAGGGCTGTGCTTCTCTTGTTTGGTGCTAGTTGTCTTATAGCGCTGTGCTTCTCTTGTTTGGTATAAGTTGTCTTGTAGCGCTGTGCTTTTCTTGTTTTGTGTTAGTTGTCTTGTAGGGATGTGCTTCTCTTGTTTGGTGTAAGTTGTCTCGAGGCGCTGTGCTTCTCTTGTTTGGTGTAAGTTGTCTCGTGGCGCTGTGCTTCTCTTGTTTGGTGTAAGTTGTCTCGTAGCGCTGTGTTTCTCTTGTTTGGTGTAAGTTGTCTTGTAGCGCTGTGCTTCTCTTGTTTTATGTAAGTTGTCTTGTAGCGCTGTGCTTCTCTTGTTTGGTGTAAGTTGTCTTGTAGCGCTGTGCTTCTCTTGTTTGGTGTAAGTTGTCGTGTAGCGCTGTGCTTCTCTTGTTTGGTGCTAGTTGTCTTCTAGCGCTGTGCTTCTCTTGTTTGGTGCTAGTTGTATTGTAGCGCTGTGCTTCTCTTGTTTTGGTGCTCGTTGTCTTGTAGCGCTGTGCTTCTCTTGTTTGGTGCTAGTTGTCTTCTAGCGCTGTGCTTCTCTTGTTTGGTGCTTGTTGTCTTCTAGCGCTGTGCTTCTCTTGTTTGGTGTTAGTTGTCTCGTAGCGCTGTGCTTCTTTTGTTTGGTGTTAGTTGTCTTCTAGCGCTGTGCTTCTCTTGTTTGGTGCTAGTTGTCTTCTAGCGCTGTACTTCTCTTGTTTGGTGTTAGTTGTCTCGTAGCGCTGTGCTTCTCTTGTTTGGTGCTAGTTGTCTTCTAGCGCTGTGCTTCTCTTGTTTGGTGGTTGTTGTCTTCTAGCGCTGTGCTTCTCTTGTTTGGTGCTAGTTGTCTTCTAGCGCTGTACTTCTCTTGTTTGGTGTCAGTTGTCATGTAGCGCTGTGCTTCTCTTGTTTGTTGTAAGCTGTCTTCTAGCGCTGTGCTTCTCTTGTTTGGTGTAAGTTGTCTCGTAGCGCTGTGCTCCTCTTGTTTGGTGCTAGTTGTCTCGTAGCGCTGTGCTTCTCATGTTTGGTGCTAGTTGTCTTTTAGCGCTGTGCTTTTCTTGTTTGGTGCTAGTTGTCTCGTAGCGCTGTGCTTCTCTTGTTTGGTGTTAGTTGTCTTGCAGCGCTGTGCTTCTCTTGCTTGGTGTAAGTTGTCTCGTAGCGCTGTGCTTCTGTGCTTTTCTTGTTTGGTGTAAGTTGTCTTGTAGCGCCGTGCTTGTCTTGTTTGGTGTTAGTTGTCTTGTAGCGCTGTGCTTCTCTTGTTTGGTGTTAGTTGTCTTGTAGCGCTGTACTTCTCTTGTTTGGTGTTAGTTGTCTTGTAGCGCTGTGCTTCTCTTGTATGGTGTAAGTTGTCTTGTAGGGATGTACTTCTCTTGTATGGTGTTAGTTGTCTTGTAGCGCTGTACTTCTCTTGTATGGTGTTAGTTGTCTTGTAGGGATGTACTTCTCTTGTATGGTGTAAGTTGTCTTGTAGGGATGTACTTCTCTTGTATGGTGTTAGTTGTCTTGTAGCGCTGTACTTTTCTTGTATGGTGTTAGTTGTCTTGTAGCGCTGTAAGAATTCATTTAAGGGTGGTGAAATATTGTGGATCTCACAATTTAAATACCATTAGGAGATGTTGTATTTAAATCACATAACCAAAGGCCGAGTTTGTCGATAATGTTTTTAATTGAAATTAATTCCATAAAATGCAGTTGCGCGTTCGCTATTTTCTATGTTTAACAATGATGTAGATATACTTGCTGATTTAACCCCGTTTTTGATGATTAGTGAGTTGAAAAGATATGGAGAGAATATGATGATAAAATGCTTACATTCACGAATTGCGGTGCATGTAACGACCTCAGCTACCGTTAATGTTTTATATATGTCAACTATGTTACATGAAGTATTTACTCTAGCGAAATATAACAAATTTAGGGTACGGCAATTACTTACTTGACGTGGTCCGATTTATAGTGGAATAGATAGTAAACATAAACAAACACTGGAAGTGGTTTAGGCGATTTACGGAAAGCTTGAAAATGAACATAAATTATCACCAGGACACAACCAAAGTAGGAAAAACAAATACTTGAAGTGGTTTAGGCGATTTACCGCAAACTTCAACGTGAACATAAACTATCAACAGGACTAAAGCATAAAACTGTCAGTGACTAGTTTCAGATTTGCTTCAATACATACGCAGAAAACTCAACGCTTATTTCGAATAATTAGATTCACAAAATTAGAGAGAACGCGTATATAACTAAAACTGGATATAAACAAAAGACTTATATGGGAATACTACTGGGCATCAAACTGTACAAAAACACACTTTGATTAGTCTTTAATAAAAATATACTTTGAAAGCATAGCTATTTACAGATATTGATAAAAAGCGTAACCATGGCGACAGAAGAACCTCGAAATTTCGAAACTTGGGACTGGGTCCTGTTTGGCCTGATGTTAGCGGTCTCAGCGGGGATCGGGATCTTCTACGCCGTCAAAGAATATTTCAACAAGAACTCCAACTCGTCAGAATTCCTTATGGGAGGTCGCAACATGCAACTCCTCCCCGTGGCAATCAGCATCCTGGTGTCCTTTATGTCGGCGATTCTGATCCTGGGGACCCCTGCTGAGATGTACACCGCGGGGACGCTGTATTTCATGTACCTTATTGGTATGGTTCTGGCCATCATAATGTCCGCGTTGATCTTCGTGCCTCTGTTGTACCCTCTGCGACTGACCAGCAGCTTTGAGGTGAGTATGTTAGTCTAACTATATGACCACAGAGCCGTTTGACGTTGAGATTAATTGATAGGATAAAGCGCCATCAGGTTCCCACGTTACATATTGTTACTCTCCATTCGTCAGAGTATGACGCAAGTACTGATTCAGTCGTGCGTTTTAGAATTGTCAGTTAAAATTATGATTATGACGCTCTTATTTTCCGTTTTCCTTTTGATGTGTTTTTTGTTAAATTTAAAGGCAAAAGGTCATATTAATAAATGGATTGAATCTACAAATCAAATATGGGCTATCCCTGTTGATAGACAATGAATGCATCAAGATAAATCATAATAATAACGTTAGATATATGTTGTTGTTGTTTTTTGCAAAAAGAAGCCACTTGTTTTAATATCCACATGCTTACAACGTTTTCTATAGACTGAAACAAGCAGAAAAGTAAGTTTTGCAGTACTAATGAAAATTGAACGAATATCATCATACCCTTAAATTACTATTACCAAACGTTGTCATCAAAACAATACGATTAAGTTCAGAGTCACATGGCTGCGCAACACATGAGACAATAAATAAATTGCTATATTACAACTTAACGCGTCTCATTAATTGTGTCTAGACATCATGAGCATGTAAGTGTGACAGATCATTCGTCAACAAACGTATCTAATCGGAACAACTCGGCCATCTCCGGCGAGTTTTGGGATAGACCTGTTGGGTAATGACAGAGGTGTTCCAGTTGTGTACGTATCATGTAAACACCATTGCCTTTTTTTTATTGAAACTCATCCTCCGCCCCCCTGACATGTACGAGGGGTGTCCCAAAAGACTGTAAACAAATGCGATTTTCAGAATGTTAATATATGATGTCTGATTGCTGTAAAACTTACACAGGACGCTCGAATATTATGATTCAACATCTGACATGGACCTGGTTTATACTGTATCTGATAACAAAAATATTGGTGTGAGCACATACATATGTTACAAACATATACACGTCCAACTAGTATTTCAAAATAAAACGTACCTAAAATGTATACAGGTTCTGATATATAGTGACAGTTTTTAAGATAACAACCATCTGAGTGGGTATCGGCTATAATCGGAACACTTCGGCCATTATCCCGAAGCTTGCCGGAGACGGCCGAGTCGTTCCGATTGTGTCGGTGGGAGACAGTGAATATTTTGTCTTGTTGTTATAAATTATGCAAATAATAAATGTTGTGTACATTATGACATAAAAACTATATCAAAATTTATTAGTGAAATTGCCATCTTTAACTGAAATAAAAGTCAACAACAGGACACACAAATGTTCAGAACAAGATTTATAGGTAAATTAATCTGTATGTGGTATTTAGAATTATTTAACAATGTAAACAATATTATGAATAATTTCACAACTACGGTACGGCCATTCTTAATTGAAAATAGAAACATCCTGTATTTAAATTGAAATGAAACACTGTTTTAAACATGATATTTTGAAATAAAACTAATATCATATAAATTTAAAAACAACAACACTATCATCATCACCACCACCACCACCACCACCACCAACAACAACGACGACGACAACAACAGTAACGACGACAACAATAACAAGCGAACGATGAAAGTAATACCATTTTAATATTATCAGTTAAGTACCAGTTGTAATTCTTGAAAGCTATACAGTATTCCATCACTGAACTGAGTTGATAAAGAAGTGCATGTAAATATAGCTTTTAACACAGTCACACCCGAGGGTTGGAAATTCCAAAGCATATTTTCAATATCTAGCTTCGTATGTGAGCTATAGCTTCGTGTAACACATACATACATACATACATACATACATACATACATACATACATACATACATACATACACGCACACGCACACGCACGCACGCACGCACGCACGCACGCACGCACGCACGCACGCACCCATCAACCCACACACACACATACGCACACACGCACGCACGTACATGAAATACAAAACAAAACATAACGAAAAACGCAACAACTAACAAGTCCTAACAAGCAAAAAAGCCTAATTTTGTATCATTGAAACAAAAACTTCATCCAAGGCCATACCAACTTACTTTTATGTGTAATGTCAACCCGTAGTACGAAAACTTATCTAGCTATCATGAAGAAAACTAAAACAAATACTAAATGAGTGATATCATATGAAGAATTTAGACGTCAGAGCCTCCTTGTTAAATTCTCAATTGTCAGATAAATTTCTACTGCAAATTGAGTTAAAATAAAATTTGGATTTAAGTGTGTTGATCATGGGAATCCCATATAATGCATCATTTCATTATAATAAATGTCAAGAAAACCAGTACCAAGAATAAAGGATGCTTTTTTGAAGTCTGAATTAATAATGTACGGTACGACGACCCACCAGAGTGTGGACTGTACCTATTTGGAAGAAGAAGAAGAAGAAGAAGAAGAAGAAGAAGAAGAAGAAGAAGAAGAAGAAGAAGAAGAAGAGGTCGAGAATCCCAAACCCCATCAGTCCGCGGACGCTAAACATAGAAACGATTTGGTATGTCCTAATTCTGGGTTATATGGAATCATATATTAAAGATACTACACCCACAACAAGAGTTTATGACGTCACTGACGAGCGCTTCAGTGAGGGTGTCTAATTTCAACCACGAATTGAGGTTACAAGTGTATAGTATATTATTATGCACCAGTCAATTGTAACCACAGCCCCTCCAGGTCCGGGGAATAGCGGGGACTTTGACTTTCGGTCCAGCCAAGCCCGGGTAAAACCCCCGCTCTGTGGGGACGTACTGATGGTAAAATCCCCGCCAAAACCCCCCGCACCCCAGGGACCCTAAGTAAGGCACATTCCCTGCTATATTTTGCTCGAATACAAAACCACCGCACTCACCCGGCACTGCGGAGCCACAGTGAAAGTAAAAACAGGGCCCATTTCTCCGGCTATCCCCGCTATACTCCCGGACCTTGGGTGGGGTGGGGGCGTGGCTACAATTGACACGCATTACACCATGTTAATCGTAAACAACCGAACCGACCCTATTTTTTTCCTCCCGACCCTTCGTCTTTTTAGCCGTAGTGTTTATTGTTCGTAATTTCCTGAAAAACGTGCATTTTTTTGAGTGAACATGTTAAAATTTGACCATTTTATATAAAATATGCACTCTTACTCCCAAATTACATTTACCACATTTAAAAGTATTGGTTTAATATTCTAAAAAGGATGAATAAATGTCGAAAGCAATGGTTCTTATGAAGGATACCGAGTCTAATTTGAAAGAAATGAGCATCAAACAAGGTATTTCTACCTTATGATACTATAGTAGACCACAGTAAATGTTTTAGCATTCAACAATTATTTGATACTTTTGCGCTTGCAGCTATTAAATGCTATTAAATACACGGTTACAATCTTGTTATCAGCAATTAATATTTTCCATAAATGCATTATTTAGTAAGTAGTTAGTTAAAGGTTTATCAGTGAAAATGTATGTTTGTTAAACAAGTGTATGTATTGATTTTGAATAAGAGTGTCACTTTAAACATTGTATACAATAGTGATTTACCCTGATAAAGGTCGAATTGGCACAGAATACCTGTTCTCAAACAACTGAGGGAAGCTTTCACGTGCAGCCTCCCGGTAGGCGTATTTATATTGCGAGATAATTTATATAACTCACTTACCAGGTGAAAATATCCTCCCGATACACCAAAATCCCTTCGAACACCGCCATTTCATTCCGCATCACACATTTCCCTCAAACAAAATTCGAAAAACACAAAATACGTTAGACCCCCCTGTTTTTGAGATGTTAGTAGAAACAAAAAAGTATGTAACAAAAAAGTATGTTTTGCCTTATCAAAGGCAAGTAAACGGTCAATAACCTTTTTATCCTCATGGTAGTTATTGCACGGTTAAGGTCCGCCTAATGTGTAGACTAACACATAGAAATCACTCTCTAACATGGTACAACTATAATTCATTATATTATACCTTACATATATGTGTGTCCCTTACATATAAGTACACATAAAGTCAATCAGTTCGTACATCAGTATATTTTGATCAAAAATCCAGTTTTATGACTTCAGCGGTCCTTATAATAATTTTGGCAGGTTCGGACATCGCCAAAAATAATATGGACCGCTGACGTCATAAAACTGGTAACAACGACTTTACACGTAAACAATAATTGCTTCAATAATACACATCAAACGTGCTTTCAAAGACAAAGTGTTGAATGGTAATACAAGATGTTCGGTATAATATATGTAAATGTTTTATTTTTCAGTATCTGGAGTTGCGGTTTAATTCGAAGGTGGCCAAGCTGACAGGAACCATTATTATGATTATTCAACAGGTATTCTTTTATTTAGTTATTTGATTTAATCAAGGAAAACTCCATTCGGAACTCCTCGGCCATTTTCCATCGAAAACAACCTCGGATGTATGCCGGTACATCTGTAAAAGTAGTTAATAAATTTTTGAATAATATTATTAATTTATTGAAGTGTTTTAACATATATGTATGTATTACTAATTCTTTATTGATTGTCATTGATGTGTATTTGTGCATATAAAATTGTGATTTCCAAGAGTAAAGTCATTTAATAGAACTGCTTAACTGAAATTACAACGCGATCTACTTGCCAGCGTAGTTTAAGTGTTTAGATTTCTTACATATACATCCGCGGTTGTTTTTATGGTAAACCTTTTTAAGTACCCAATAATATTCGGTTAATACGATTTTACAAGTTCGAAATCAATAACTCCTATATTATACGGATCCAATGTCCAACTTTTTATTATAAAAATGGCTCAAATATTATTGTTTTATATCGAATGTATAGAATAAAAATGTATGTAAATGCAACACTTTACGAATTTCTTCGTCTTATTTTTTTGTCACAAAAATCAGACCATTGGAAATATACAGACCCAAGTTCAGCATTTTTTTTATATTTTAGTCGTACATCTTAAGGGGCGGTGGAAAAGGGAGACGAAATTCTAGACACTAACTTTTAGTCGCATTAGAATTTTAAATTCAATACCTATTATGTTAACGTTGTATATAACTTATGTTGTATAACATTATATATCATGTAATGTGGAGCATATATGTGTTCAAATTACTTAAGAAATATTGATTTGAAACTTGATCGAGTCTCACTCTTTTTTCTATCTCAAATCAATATTTAAATAAGATTCATAAATATGGATGAAACAAGTGGCATTGTCAGACACTATGTCAAGTTCATATAAATCGTAGGCATTAAAGTGGCAGTATTTTATTACGATATATGCGTCGTACAACTCACACACTGTATCCGCATAATTCAAAACGGTAATTTACCATTTTCAGACTGTTAAACAATACAATGAACCTATATGACGTTACAGCAAATATTTACAGGAATCTTAAGAGTACAGAATTATAAATAAAAATATAAGTTGATATAGTTCAGGGGCGGATCCAGGATTCGACGTTTGTGGGAGCGTAACTAAGGGGGCGTAACCTGTTGACTTGCGCCTTACCTGACGCCTCCCTCAGAACCGAAATATATTTGGTAACATTGGGGGTAGGGGGGCGGTAAAATTTAAAACAAAATTTCGTCGGAAATGGTGCATATTAGGCGTATTTAATTCCTTTTTTTCTCCTAATTTGAAAGAATAAAATAACATGGACAATTTTAGAGGGAGGGAGCGTCGGCTGCCCCGAGAAGTTGGAGCCTGCTTCTCAAAGATCATTTAACCATAAACTCTACCCTGTTAGCCGCTTCTGTGTGCAGTCATCAATTATTCATTTCAGATTCTATACATGGGGATCGCCTCTTATGCCCCTTCGACAGCTTTAGAAGCAGGTGAGTGCACAATCAGCTTAATGATATTGTTCAAACAAAATATTTAATGATACCACGAGACAAGCTGTTAAAATGTAAGATGAAATTGTTAGCGAGTTATCTTGCGCGCAAAGGAACGAGAAAGAATATATTCCTTCTTTACAATGTTTCCTGTCGTGTTTCAAAACATTTTATCGTTAAGGTTTTACTCAAATGATGTAGGATTTATTAAATTAATTTTATACTAACTGATTTTATTTTTTACCTGGCCTCCCATTTAGAACCTGATATAATCTTTTCATAAAGACGCCCGCTTAACTTTGACACAATAACGAATTTTGATGTAATACATTAAAGTCGTGGCTAAAAAGGTTAATGTGTGAATATATGTATTTTTGTCATAAATCGAATGCGGTTTTACATAAGCTATAATTAGTGAAATAATGAAATTAACAGGGATAACAAGATTTGATATATAACATATCAATCTATGAGTGTGCATTGTTTTCAGAAAGGCGTTTTAAATTAAATACGTATCCCACCCACCACCCGAATGGCAGCCAATAAGTTATTTCGTAGTACATGTCTGCGGTACAATTTTAGGAGATATCCCCATGCGACGGACCTTTGTTAAGGGATCTGACCAGCGACCAGTATAAAAAAAGTTTATAGATTACAGTTATATCCGTCTGGTTAACATTTCTTTATAAGATATGTTATTTATCGATTGTAACTATTCACGGACAACAAAACGGTTCCGTTACAAAATATAATAAGGAAAGTTAAACGATTTGTGTTAATGATAAGTATTCACTTTTCCTACAATCTAAAGATGTATCCATATATCCTTGTCCATTGAAAATGGTAAACATGTATCCCTATGGACGCGACCGCGTTTCCAATCGCCGGAATTCACATTGTATTATTCCGATTACTCTACAGAATACACAGGGGGAAACAAGCTAATGAAACTTCGCAATGCATGCATTCTTTTTTCCGTTACACTTAATAATGAATATGTTGGGAAATTGACTGACAACATCTCGTTTTAATGAATATGCATGGTACAAGGGAGACAACTCTTCTTCCAATGATATCGCATGTTACAATTAATTACTCTTCAATAACTCTGTATTGTCAAGTTGTCTGAACGGGCGACTGGTCTACGTAGCTCTTAACAGTTGTAGTAAACTGGCGGACCGAGTTCATTTCTAGCTTTCGCCAGAATATGTTTTAGTGTAAGTGCTTAGGTCCGCATTAGTTCCTTGAGGAACAAATGAAACTGCCTCTTGAATTATTCATGATTACGAGATATTCCTCTTCAAATCGCTCACATTATAAAACGACGAATAGCGCAGTAGTGTATTGGGGATATCAGACAATGATTCAAGCGTTACTTTTCAACCTTACATTTAAAGCACAGCCATTTTTTTAGAGATGTGTTTTTTTGCCATCGGCTGTTTCTGTGGATTAATATTCTGGATTATGCCACTTTGCGCTTTAATATTTTGCCATAAATTGTTATCGGTGTTATAATGAATTCAAATAGCAAGTAATACTGCATAAATGATACTTCGCAATCGAGTTTTTAGCTGCACCCTCACATTTTGACCAATATTTTCTCACACAGATTGACCAATATTTTCTCACACAGATTGACCAATATTTGCGTTAATATCTGTAAAGCAGTGAAACAAGACCGCTGACAAAAGATCAGATCGCAGTTTTATATATTTACGTTCGAAAATTAATGTTTTATAGCTAAAAGCGTTATTAACGTTTTAAATAAAATAAGATCTGTCCTATTGTGAGTTAAACGTATTATATGGCCAAATTGAAGGCATCGTTGATAACGAGAAAAAACACACAACTAAACATGTCGAAACTGTAAATCTGTGAGAGTGAAGCTTTAAAACTCATCCTTGCATATGGTGTGTTCAAGACTGTCCTCGTTTTTTTTTTGTATTTTAATTGAGATGTTGAGAAATTGTGTATGCATGGTTGAAGTATTTCTGTTATTTTTTTCAGTGACAGGGTTCCCAACATGGGCGACTATTATCACGGTTGGATGCGTGTCAACGTTCTATACTTTCTTGGTATATTAAACTATACTTCTTCCTAAATTAGCATACACACGAGGACATAATCTGCCAAATACGTTTTTTTTTAAAAAAAACATGAAACTCGAGCATTATAAGCTAGATTGAAACAGTTTGACTATTAAATTAGTTGTGGTTTGCCGTTAGCAAAACACAGTTCATTCGGAACACCTCGGCAGTTTTCCATCGAAATGAACCTTTGATGGATGCCGGTACATTAATAGAAATAGTTCTTAAATTTAAACCATAGCATTTATTAATTGTAATTTTTGACGTATATTTTGTATTACTGGGTATACATTGATTGCCAGTGAAGTGTATTATTGCATAAGTAATCAAGATAACTCGCCGATAATACGAAATATCCGGTATATGAACAAATATTTGTAGATAAGTCCGTTTGTTGGGTTAAAAGCTCTACAGATTTTATTTTTGTATGTTATATGTCATTCAATCGAAAAATAAAACTTATCTTGACTTACCTTAGCTTATACATGTGTCTTACATGTTTAGGGAGGAATGAAGGCCGTTGTCTGGACCGACGTCTTTCAGTCTGTGATAATGGTAGCAGGTCTCCTAGCCATAGTAATACAAGTAAGTTTGTTCATGAAAAAAGCAATGTACAAATATAGCATGGAACCATTTATTATAAGGTAGAAAAGGGTCGTAGATGTTCGATATTGTAAAAAGGTACTTTTTTAGGCCTTAGCACGATTCACATTACCCTTCCGCATAACGCACTGGGTGCTTTGATTTTGTACGTTTTTTGTTCTCTATGATACAGGGTACACTTAAAGTAGGTGGCTTGGATACAGTGTGGAGTATCAATGAAGACTGGCACAGGATCGAGTTCTGGGAGTAGGTGAAACTGCTACTTCTGTTCTAACCTCATCATTTACCCTAGCCGAAGTATACATCGGCGATGGCATTCGGAACTCCTCAGTCATTATTATCGAAAACAATCTCGGATGTATGCCGGTACATCGGTAGAAGTAGTTCGTATTTTATTTTAAATTATATCATTAATTAAATGTGGTATTTTAGCTTGTATTTATTGACCTAATTTTGAATTGACTGCCAGTGAAGTGTATTATTGCAAACAACATTAATTAATTTCCTAGAGGTAAGTCATTAAGTTTAACTGCTGAATTAAATTACTACGCGATCTACTTGCAGCGGACTTAAACGTACCACGTTTTGAGTATGTAAACCGTCCAAATACATCCGAGGTTGTTTCCGATAAAAATGGCCGAGGAGCTCCGAATGCGGCGATGGCAAATATAGAGACACTGATAACATTTCTTTTAAGCTGTCTTCTGATTTCGTGTTAAATCATTGGCATTGTGCATGATTTATGATATAAAATACACATAGAGCTGTGTGGATACACTTAATGTGCATGCACATGAATATATTAACCTCTCATTAGAGTAGAACATTATTAGTTTTGTTTCGATTGAAAAAAGTACCCGTCTGTTTAATGAAGCGTGTCATCCAAAGTTACATGTGCAAATCTGCCAAATTTATTGTTCATTTATTGAAAAATAGTACATTGTACCTGTTTTCAGTGCCAATTTTGACCCCACGGTACGTCATTCTATTTGGTCGCTTGTGATCGGGGGAGCTGTCGGCTGGATGAGCACCTACGGCTGTAACCAAGCCAGTGTTCAACGATACTGTGCGGTCGCAACACTAAAAGAGTCTAGATGGTTTGCAACTTTTTGTACATTTATTTGTTCCAAGTTTATGATGTTTACAGTGTGTCACTTGGTGTTAATTCATCAATACATTTTTCAGGAGTATTATAAATGTTGAAATGTTTAAAATATGACAGCATGCCATGAATAAAACACGAAATCATACTTGAACAGCAAGATTATAATAACTGCTGATATAATTATATGCAAACACATAAACAAGTCTCAATTCGGAGCACCTCGGCCATTTTACATCGAAAACAACATTGTTGTATCGGTTGTATATGGGCGATTTACAGTGTCAGAAATCTTAACATTTAACAAGCCTGCATGTGGATCGCGTAGTAATTTCAATTAAGCAGTTAAAATTTCATGAATTTACTCTTTTGATTTTTTTTTTATTAAACAATAATATACTTCGCTGACTTAGTATTATAAAATACATATAAAAACTCCAATTAATTACTACTAATATTTATGTTTACGAACTACTTCTACTGATATATATCCGAGGTTGTTTCAGATGGTAAATGACCGAAGTTTTTTGAAAGATAAATCGTCATCCTTCAGTGCGGCGATATTGATAATATCTGCTTGGCTCACTTCTAAAGTTCTATAACATCTTCTACTATTATATGAGTTTGAACAATCAAGTAACCTACCTTTTTAATTGCAACCAGTAACACTTTATTAACTGACAATAAACTTGCACAGATTAATTGTGCGCCAAACAAATATACAATAAACAGTATATATCAGCGATGTGATCGACCTAGCAGCTGAAGGGCTTAAACCACTTTGACGATGGGTTTGGGGTTGGGTGGCTTTAGGTCCCAAATTAGGGACACATGGAGTACGGTACTACTTTTATGTACTCGCAAATATTGAAAAGCAACACCCCAAAGCAACGAGTTACCTTTTCTTAATCAGTTGAAAATAACAATGTTGGTCCATAGGATCATCAGATCCTGGGAAATCCGCGAATCTGCGGTCAAATCACACCCCCTGGAATAATATTTATTAGTTATAATTAATTTTTTTTCAGCTCGGTTTTACTGAACATTGCCGGAGTAATCATTTTGATGACAGTCACGTCCTTAGCTGGCGTTGTGATGTTTGCCTACTACGCACAGAAGGGATGTGATCCTCTGTCCAACAACCAAGTGGACAACTCCAATCAACTCGTTCCATATTTTGTGATGGAGGTTTTAGGGTACCCCGGACTGCCGGGGTTGTTTGTGTCTTGTCTGTTCAGTGGGGCTCTTAGGTATGATAATGGATTTCTTTCATGCATGAATTGCGTGAGTGAGTGATGTCGCGATCGGGAGTATCCAATTGTGGCAAAGAAGAGTAGGTGATTCGATGTAACAACTAAAATCAGGGAGGAGAGAGAGAGAGAGAGAGAGAGAGAGAGAGAGAGAGAGAGAGAGAGAGAGAGAGAGCAATACTTCATAGGAACTAAACAATTCATTAAACAAATGATACGTTAAATAGTTTTGTATAAATACTTTGCGATTTCATTTTTATTCTTCCGGTTTTCAGTAAATATAATAATGTTTTTCACTGGCTTGATTTTGATTGTTCTCTCGCTCTTATGATTTTCATGTTGAGAAAATTTACGCGGTTATTTCATTTGATCTATGTTATTCGTGACGTTCAGGTGACTTTAAGTTTATATGTTGGCGTTGTTCTTTTTTCTCTTAATAAGTCTTGACATCGATATTCACTTGTATATTAGGAGCTGAAAACAAATCAACAATTTTTTTATAATCAACACTTTTTCTTTCACAGCACGATGTCTTCGTGCCTCAACGCTTTATCCGCAGTCACATGGGAAGATATATTCAAGCCGCTGATTGGCCACAGGACATCCGAAACCGCCAAAACATGGATCATCAAGTTGCTTGTGCTTGTATACGGTGCTGCTGGCGTTGGGTTTGCTTTTATTGCCAAGACATTAGGGGGAACCGTACTTCAGGTGATTATGTAAATAAATAAAGACACAAGCATTTGGTTTAGTTTGTCATAAGAACAACTCACTTTGAGTCCCGATGCCTGTTACATTTTCTATACATACACTATTTGTGTACTCATTTCGTTGATGCTTTTTCACACATTATGCAAGATTATTGATCGGCCTATTGGACTGGACAGTTGTGTCATTTGCCTCTCGAAGTTCCTTGGCAAACAGACTTAAGTCGATTAATATTTATTTGTATGGTTGTGTGTAAACGAGGTATATGCAGTGTGGTTTTAACGATCGAACTCTCCCCAGTACCTTGTGTTCTGTTTTAGGCATCCCTTAGCTTCACAGGAGCAGCCTCAGGACCTTTGCTTGGAATTTTTCTCCTAGGGGGGCTCTTCCCGTGGGCTAACTGGTTGGTACGTGTCCAATATAATTCTATAGTGCTAATGCGCGTGTAATTGATATTTTATCATTAAAAATAAAAAGGAGTGGTTTGTATTTCAGATCGCATTCAAAAGTTTGTTGATGGATAATTCTGAATATAAATATCCTTAACTAAAAACAACAACATCGTTCAGCTTTCAGTACAGATACCCTTACCAGTATTCCTTGTTTAAACAGAAAAAAATCAATGCTGTCCTCCCTAGCAGCCATTCACAAAAAGTAAATATGTTTCAGGGTTGCTTCGTAGGAGGTTTTGCAGGTCTAGCGCTTCCCTTTTGGATTAGCATCGGCGCCTACAACCTTCCGAGCAGTGGCTATAAGCTGGACTTTCCCACTGATAACTGTACAGTGGACGAAATAATGCTGAATTCGACGACGACAATCAAACCGGTTGAAGAGTTGTAAGTTCTTCATTAAAAACGAAACTGTCAGTTTCAGCTTCTGGTGTTGTTTGTGCAACCGAATGATATTTCAACCTGAACGTACTCACCAATGTTAAGTATACATGCAAGCTGTGAAACTATACAACATTATAACAATCACGCTCGTCGGCACGATGTTACGATATCACGCAAGATCGTGGTCTTGTGTTGTTGAAGAAACCGGAATTTACCCATTTGTCTGGCTTGGTGAGTATATACCAAACTCACATGCGACCAGGCAAAGAATCGAACCCTGCATGTACACACAATCCCTAACTTTTTTCGAACTTTACTTTTCTTTCAGGTCAGGCATTCAACTTCTGTACACGGTCTCCTATCTTTGGTATCCCAGCATTGGCGTTGCTACAGTGATCATCGTTGGTTTATTCGTCAGCTTAATATCAGGTTTGTGGTCTGTCGCTTTTTGCATTCTTCTTGCTCCTTTGAAGAAAACAAATATCTTCAGACACTGGAGCAAACTATATTTTGACCACATGAATTAACGTCGTAGCTTCCTTTTTTTAAAAGAAATCGTGCTTTTTACTGGAAACAATGCTTCTGGTTTGTGATTGTTTGTTTTTCCGTTGTGTTTTCTATGTCATTGGCGTTAACCCTGAACCATTGAGCTGGGTTTATGATTAAACTTTCAAATACTGGGCTGGTTTCTGAAGTTGTTCATATAAATAATGATAATATTGAAACAAATATTTTTTTCGCAGGTATTTCGATTTCATATATGATATATATATATATGTATGTTGCACCGTTGTTGCCTATTACTATTGCATATTAAAAGAAATTGCAGACACATACGTTTAGGCTAAAACTCTCTGAGTATCAGGTTTACAAATTCTTAATAGTTAGAAAGAAACCCAAAGTACACAATTTGGTAAAAGTTTGTCACAAAAATGCCTAGACTAACTTTGATGGAAATGAAAAACAGCGTATATACGTTTTATACAATATTATTTCTTTTTGTGAAACATAAGGCTGGGAAAAAGAGGAGGTGGATCCAAAGTACTTGATTCCGTTCTTCGACCGCCTTGCCTGCTGTGTGCCGGAAAGTTGGAGAAGACCTTGTCGCTGTGGATACCAGTATAAAGATCCTGAGGTTCGTAGAACATGGGTTGATTGATTTGGGGAAAGTGAGTTTGTTACACAAAAACCATTGGAGATTGCTCTGTGTGTTGACTTAATCTGTAGCTAAGATTTCAAGTATCGATCATGTTTCCGGTCGGGATCAGACTCTCGCGCATGCGTGTAAGCTGGAAACGAGGCTGGTCGAGTTAACAAGCCACGCAAGGATGCCAGAAGGTCGGATTTTAGATCCTGACCGGAGAAAACAGGATTGATTTTTTTCTTGCATACCTAATACTACCAATTTGTAAAAAAAAATGACGCATTTTTGTACATGTCATCAAAAAAGCGCGCGTGACATTTTTTAATGGCGCCATGAAGCATAGTAATTTTAGATAACTATTAACGTCCTATTGTTCCTCTTAAAATCGCGTTTTCGATGATTATTTATCTTTCCATTTTAATCAAAAGTTATCATACAATAATGTTTAATTACCTATTATCATTTATTGCAAGATTCGTGATGACCATGTTGTTAAATTATATACTTTTACATGTTCACGCGTTTTTCTGTACGATAATATTTGCGTTCATTTTGCATGAAGCGGTTGACCTTTCGTGACCTCAGTAGGCGGAGTTTCACAAGAAATACCTGGGTCATGCATATATAAAACTAGAATTTAATAAAAACTCGATCTTTTTCATGATAAACGCGAATAGCATTAACAACCAGCCTCATCATTACCACAAGAAATAAGATAATGAAAAAGGGAAATGTAAATATAAGGATTGATTCTTATTTTCCTTTCGTTCATGCAATTAACTACTCCGTTGATTTCAGACGCTTGTACATGAGTTACAAGACCAAGAAATCGCCATAACTAAGAGTGACCTTGACCTTGATCAGAAATCCACCACACCAACATCGTTCTCACAGCCTCCACCTTATACCAAAGATAACGTGATGATACTTGCTTACAAACCGTCCACACAGGCCGCCTTCGTCTACAACAACAGCCACTTCGTGCCGGATACTGACAACGAGAAGAGCGGGGATAGTTTAAACAGTCCCCCACCGTATTAACTATAATTAGTTTTGGATACAGTTTGTCTAATGTTCCTGGGACCTTATTCAATACAATTTCTATCTTTGTCCTAGGACACGCCTCAGTGATTCCATTCAGTCCATTGGCCAGCTATTTTTACAGTCCAATCAAAACACTTGGATTCTGATATAAAAAATAAAGTGCAATCTAATGGGTTATTAAATACGGCCCCTGGTTCAAGTATTATGTTTAAACGTTCGTCTTCTTTCTGTAGTTTTCATATAAATATTGAGTAAGAGGTTTCATGTACCTGACTCTTATAGAACGTATAGATATATACGGTGTACATCAGTACGTCAACACACGTCTCGCTGAAATTTCGAAGAGGGATATCCGATATTTATTAATTCACAAATACAATTATTTTCATGTATGTGTGTATTCTGTATTTCTTGTTTTTTGATGCTGTGATTATCATTTAGTGTCTGCTAGGCCTTATTTATAGAGGATGTGATTGTGCTGACAGCTGAAGGGCTGAAAGTATTGTGGCGAGGACTTTAAGGGATGCATAAGCCCCTGCTTAAAGGCTTAGTTTAAGGAATGTTTGACATGGCAATCACCTGCTGTGCATCTCCTGCTAATATTGCAATTATGTCACAGTACTCAGTAGGAGCCAATTTCCTGTTATTTGTTTATTGGCTCGGGTCATTTAGGGTCCATTTCAATAACAAAACCTCCAAAACTGCACAGCAGGATACTCAGATCAGAGGTCTGATAAGACGACACCAGCAATTAGATATTAGATTATGATCAATACATAGAGGTTGTGTACTATACACCAATTGGGCGGGGGGGGGGGGATAACTTATTGAAGGCTTATACTTGGCCTTTAGGGATAATGTGTCTCTACACCAAGGTATTGCTGTTGTTTTTCTTTTGTCTACCCTGAACTCAAATTTCCTTGCCTTCTTGTGACATGTTGCTACAATAGCTGCATAGTTTACGTCGGTATATTCAGCAATGATGGTGAGATAGAAACTGTATATGGTATAATGACCAGTTTATTTTGGAAGCGATATATAGGGTTTTAGAAAGGTTTAAAAAGGACAAGGTGCTGCAGAAAAGAGAAAGGGTGCTAACGGAAAAAGGGCACATTGTATCGGGCTGCGGACAATTTGAACATCATGAATAGGACAGAATATGTTAGGAATTAATTGAAGTTATATTAGGTTTTCACTGCAAAAAAAAGTTTTGCAGTCAAAACAAAAAGAAATATTTGATAATCTCAAGCTTTGAATTATATGAAGGCTGAAGGAAGAAGGGTGCCTATGCATGACTCCATGAGGGCATAAGAGTGCTACCAAACAAGAACAGGGGGAAGCACCCTTCCATAACTCTTCGAGCTGAAACCCTACGATATGTCTGTAGAAAATAAATAGTTTTGACCTTTCTCTTAGAGTCAATCCTTTGTATTGAATGTAAAAAACCGTAAAATTACTTGTCCTCTTAAATCAATGCGTGTTGTGTAATTCTGAATTAAACATAACTGAGCAAGACCTTGTTACTATCAGTCACATAGTGCACATGCCCTTGAGTAGTAGGTCATGTAAATGTACCATATGGTAAACGTTCTATAGGCACTTTGAATAAATCCGAACAAAACATCGGAAGGATACACTGTCTCACATTCTTTTTTATTATGTATAACTAATCAGAATGTATTTTTGATGCTGTTTACAAATAAAATAGAACAGCATATGGTAGTCCAGACATTCCTCATTTATTTCTCTCAACTAAAGTAGACAGAGTAGCTGGGAACTTTTGCTTTATGGTGTTCGTGCTTAAAGCTGCACTCTCACAGATTTACCGTTTTTACAACTTTTTGTTGTCTCGGAAAGAGCAAAGTTTTGCATAAATATCTGACACCAATGATAAAAGATTGCTCACAAAAGATCAAATCGCAGATTTTCATATTTCCGTTGGAAAATTAATGTTTTATGGCTTAAACCGTTACTAACGGTATAAGAAAAATGCATAAAACATCAATATTTGAACTAAAATATAAAAATATGCGATCTATTTTTTGTCAGCCGTCTTATATCACTGGTTTCCATGCACTTTCGCAGAAATTGTCTCGTTCTAGGACAAACAATAAAAAAAGTTGTCAAAACGTTCAATCTGTGAGAGTGCAGCTTTAAACAACAAATCCTATGCAACGGTATTTACCATTTGCACTCTTCCAGGACTAGAATTTTGCTCAAAGATGCCAACATCACCGGACTTTACCACAAAACCAAGGTCCATTTTCCGCCCCAAAATGATGAATGTGCATCAAAACTACCAGTTGCAGAACGAAAGAGTAAGAGCAAATCCAAACTTTCCACCTCGAAATATACTAACGTACCAATTTATTACTAGAGATGAACTTGAACGAAAGATAAAAAAATATGTTAAATAGTTTTCACTAAGTTTCCTGCTCTATATGCCGAATTGTAATGGTGTCAAGTGCCGTAACTCAACTGGGCAGAGCCACAAATAAAACCCGAGATGGACAACTTCCCATGCTAGTGGGCATCCCTATTAAGTTTCATGACTCCTGCTCATATACTTATCGAGATAGTAGTGACACAACATTCCATGCTTTAAATGGACTAGCTACCAGATGATACCATTGCAAAGAAAAACGAAAAACATTTATTTAAAATCAATATCGTTGTGTATAACGCATTAAATCTTAATTACGACTAAAGTTTGTTATAAGTTAGTTTGCTATGTTAGCAATGGAAATTAATGAAAAATCCATCGAATTATAAGTATTTTCTTTTAAAATATTCTTTCATTGGTTCAATTTAATACCATTGTGACTGCTCTCGTCCAATCAATGTGTCAAAGTCTAAAAAACGTATCGCGATATATGCGATACGCTCTAAGGTTACCCAAGGTTAAAAGCAACTAATATTTACACTAAAATAGGAACGTACTTTAAACAGGGTGTGATGCAAACATTAAGAGAGAATAATGTTTCATGGCAAACATAATCTCACAATGTATGTCCGTTGGGTAGTTGAATGTATAGCCATCCTCGCCACTAAGTTGGAGAACCGTAGGCCATAGCATTCTCTCATAGCACCTACTGACCTTAAAACCAGTAAAGATAATATGTTTGTCGTGACCAACCTCCCTATCAAGATAGCGGGTCTTAGGCCCAAGCAAACGCTAGAACTTTATCAAACAGGCTTATTGTGTCCAAGGTCACCATGACCACGACCTTTGACATACTTATCTCAAAATCAAATATGGTCATCTGATGGCCATGTCTGACCACCCTGCCCAATTGAGGACGGTTGGACAAAGCAAACTTACTTTTTGTGTAACTGCGTCCACAACCTTTGACCTACTCACCTCAAAATTAATATGGTCAACAGATGGTCATGACTGACATCCCTGCCAAATTTGAGAACCATATGATCAAGCATACTCTAGTTATCAATCGGATTAGCTTTTTGAGTTTAGGTCATTAGTTCTAATTACCATTTCCTTTGACCTAAGATCAGTTAAGGTCATCTGCTGGTCACCTTATTAAGTTTGATGACCTTAGACCAAAGCATATTTAAGTTATCAATCCAAAAGCGTTTTGTGTTCATGGTCACTTTGACCGTGACTTTTAACACGCTGACCCCAAAATCAATAGAGATCATCTTCTTGACATGACCAACCATGACACTATGTTTGAGGACCGACGGACAAAATCAAAATCAAAAAGGTTCATCTACTGGTCATGACCCATCCCCCTGTCAAAATTGAGAACCATTTGACAAAGCATGATCAAGTTATCAATTGGACAAGCTTTTTGTGTTCAAGGTCGCCACCACCATGACCTTTAACTGATTGACTCAAAAACAATAAGAGTGGTCAACCTCGCTACCAAGTTTTAAGGAAACTAGGTCCAAACGTAGTAATCAAGTGGACAAGGTTTGGTCTATTCACTGACGGACAGACCTGTGCAAAGCAATACCCTTGCTTTTTCGAAGGGGAGCATAAAAATACATAATTACAAAAGCATTTTTTTTCATATTTCAAAAATATTTAATGCCTTGAAGTAACAAGCAACTCGTGTACACAACAAAGTCTCTTTCGTGTGTACAATATTTACTTGTGCATGAAAATAACTCACAAATACACAATAGATATAGCACTTTGCGAACAAGAAAACAGCATGCTGTAAACTAGTTATCACTATTTCGAGGGATAAACCCAAGTCAGACGTGACTCGATATACAACAGCAGTTACATCCCTCTCACAAAAGCCCTCCATTTATAACTTCATTCTAGGCTACACAATCTTGAGGTGGGTTTTTATAAATTAATGCAGGTTTTCTATAGTGTTTACATAGATCTAAAGAAGGGGTTTTAACTCAAAGATGAATTCTTACTGACATAAAATGCATTTAAAAATTTACAGATATATATATTGTATAATTATCTTGTTATACACTACCAAACCAAAGATGGATAAATGGTACATAAATCTAGAACTAAGCACAATGAGAATTTAGTCCTTTACTTTAGCACTTAACATTCATAGTTTATAACATGCACTGATCATGACATCATTGTTTATTTCAATATTGCATCTGATTGGATAAGCGTGCCAGTAGTTTAACCAATGATATAAGACGTTACAAATATCAGCTATTCTTTTACACAAATGTATGTTGTTGATTACAATTCTTTAAGAACAAATACTCAATTGCAGAAGATATTGCTAATTTTTAATCATAATGTCCAAGAAAAATATAATTGTATGTATTTGATCACGTTTTTTTGGCTTTATGCTGAATGAACGCAGAAGGGCAAGGGAACAAATTACCAAGAAACCATAGAATCCGCTTGCGTGCCCTAATGCATTCAAACAGCATAAATGCAAGAAATAATCCCTTAAATAGTATATGAAGTAAAATCCATCATGCACTCGTAAGCCCTAACATGGTGTATTGACCACACACGCGTCTCCCTTATAATTTTACAGATTTCCCCAAGTTTTAAGTCAAAATTACTGTAAGAGTAATTACCATTCTCCTGCTTTAAAGCTGTTACTCATCAAAATACTTTTCAGATGTGTACAAATATCACAATCAAAATTATCTGCCCTTCTTAAACAGATTAACTATGGTTTTTCTATGGCAACAGCTACTGTGTTTGTGGTTTTAAGTGTATGTTTTAACATACATGTAGTTTAATACAAAAAATTACACAATTCTGTATCTTCAATGATCACAATAACATTCTTACATTATTAAACTTAATAAATAAAATAAAAAAATAAAAGGCCCACGTGTTTTTGAACAGGGTGTCACCCTAACCAAACCATTTTATTGCCTTTTCACTTTATCAAATATCACCTGTGGCATATTTGCAATGCCTGTAAAATTTAACCATTTTATTTTCTCAATAGATATTACCGGTATGTCATTATTTCAATTGAATGATTTGAGGCACATATGATGTTCATAAAGTTAATGGTTATTTTTCAGGTGTTTTTTAGGTACAGTAGTTTGTTTCTCTTTTTTTTTAAAGCATCCTTGATCTGATCTGATGTTGGACACTAATCTTTTAACACAGACCCATTTCTACTTGTCACAGTTCTATTCTTCTGTGTCCGTGTGGAAATGGTTAATCCACTCAACAAATCACATAAAACCCTTTATTTCATTCGTGTTCATGTTAATGGCGCTAAAACTTCTCATCTCAATTCTTTTTACTGAACGACTGAGTGGCTAGATTCTTCCGGCCCACCAACTTCGCGGCAAGAAGCTCTGCTTTACTCGGCTGGGCAGTGTCTAGAGGTATTTTCTAAATAGAAAATAAAATCATATTAGAATTCAAATATAAATAAAAAACTTCACTTGAATTGGTCAGGAGGTGGAGAAACGACACCTTAGTTTAATTAATTAAGATATTTCTTTATTTAAGAATACAATGAAAAATACAGGGACAAGAAGAGTATTCCAAAATCATCCCTGTTTAGTGGCACAAGACAACAACAAAAGTATAAAAAAGGCATAGCTCAGAAATTATTGAAGCAAGAGTTATTGGCCTTGCATATACATATTATAACTGACACAAAAGCACTTCAGAGCCAATGCAAACAAGAGCACTTCAGAGCTAATGCAAACAAGAGCACTTCAGACCTAAATGCAAACAAGAGCACTTCAGAGCTAAATGCAAACAAGAGCACTTCAGAGCTAATGCAAACAAGAGCACTTCAGAGTTAATGCAAACAAGAGCACTTCAGAGCTAATGCAAACAAGAGCACTTCAGAGCTAAAGTAACAAAAGCATTTCAAATCAAGTTTGAGGGCCATGGGTGCAGGCATTGTCGAGTTATCACTCAAACAACCTTTTCACATTGACCTTAAACATTGCCCTTAACCTTTGACCTGATGACTCTAAAAACAATAGTTGTCACAGAGACAGCACGCTCGACTATTCCGCCGCTTTTCAATATAAGGATTGAAACCTTTAGGCAAAACATGCATGGATCACTGTTAGATTAGATTTCAATGCAATACATGGTGTGCTGAGATATTAACATAAATGTGGTTCCATGCAAAATTTTAACGAAAATTTCTAAGTCTAATAATAAAGGGCCATTATTTGCAAAATACAGTTATCTAACTTGGTTATTCAATAAAGTTGGGTGTTTGAATACCATTGTATAAAGTCTCAATGCAATACATCAAATAGTTGCTGAGATATTATCCTATGTGTGCTAACATGCAAGACCTTAACCAGAATTTCTAAGTCGCATAATAAAGGGGTAAAAATCATATATCATAAAAGATAGAGTTATCTTACTTGATTAAATAAGAAGGTTAAATAGATGGGAGCCTGTGTGTAAAGTTTCAATGCAATACATGATGTTTTCGCTGAGGTATTGACTTAAAAGTGGTTACATGCAAAACCTTAACCAGAATTTCTATGTCGATTAAAAAAGGGGCCATTATTTTAATTTAATGCAAACTGGAGTTATCTTACTTGGTTATTTAAGTAGATTGGATGGTTGAGTACCATTGTATAAAGTCTCAATGCAATCCATCTAGTAATTGCTGAGATATTAACCTATGTGTGCTTACATGCAAAACCTTAACCAGAATGTCTAAGTCAAATAATAAAGGCCCATAATTTGCATTATATTCAAAAAAGTGTTATCTGGGAATACATATCTAACGTTTCAATGCAATACATGATATATTTGCTGAGATATTGACTTAAATGTGGTTACATGCAAAACCTTAACCAGAATTTCTAAGTCGAATAATAGAGGGCAATTATTTTGCATTAAATGCAAACTGGAGTTATCTAACTTGGTTAATTAAGTAGGTTGGATGGTTGACTACCATTGTATAAAGTCTCAATGCAATACCTCAAGTAGTTGCTGAGATATTAACCTATGTGTGCTTACACGCAAAACTTTAACCAGAATTTCTAAGTCAAATAATAAAGTGCAATTATTATCATTAAATGCAAACTAGAGTTATCTTACTTGGTTAATTTAGTAGGTTGGATGGTTGAGTACCATTGTATCAAGTATTAATGCAATACTGTGTGTGCTTACACGCAAAACCTTAACCAGAATGTCTAAGTCAAATAATAAAGGCCCATAATTTGCATTATATTCCAATTATTGTTATCTAACTTCATTAATTTAGTATGTAAGATAGTTGGGAATACATATCCAAAGTTTCAATGCAATAACTGATGTATTTACTGAGATAATGACTTAAAGAGGCTTACATGCAAAACCCTAACCAAGGTGTGACGCCAATGCCGCCGCTGCCACCGACGCCGAAGCCAGGGTGAGTAGTATAGCTCTTCTTATTCTTTGAATAGTCGAGCTAATAAATAGGGGTCATTTGCTGGTAAGGCCCAACCACTCTAAAAATAAATAGGGGTCATTTGCTGGTAAGGCCCAACCACTCTAAAAATAAATAGGGGTCATTTGCTGGTAAGGCCCAACCACTCTAAAAATAAATAGGGGTCATTTGCTGGTAAGGCCCAACCTTCATGTCAAGTTTGATAACCATAGGTCCAGGATCGTTGAGTTTGTGTTCAAGGTCACTGTGACCTTGACCTTTGACCAATGACCCCCTAACATCAAATGGGTCATCTACTGGAAATTTATTAAAACTTGAGTTATTGTCATAAAGCTGTACACATGCATAATTGTCTAGGGTAACATTTATAACCAGATGTTTCAGTTGACTATCTTCATGCTTTTTGAGTTAAACTCAAACTTAAATCTTTTGCATAATGACAAAAATGCCAACAACAACACCAAGGCTTTGACAATACACCAATTTTTTATCTTTAAAAAACAACGATCTTAAAAGCTGAATAACTAACCCTTTCTAAACGATGTTTTATAATCTTTCCATCAGAATTTGCATATATAGTTGAGATGCCTTCAACAGTCCTGGAGAACAAAAATAAAACATGACTTTACAGCAACTATAAACAATGATCTCAGCTCTATTTTGGCAGATCGAGACTTCGATAAATAAAACTTTATTTTATTCTGCAATTTTACCTCATTAATACATGATTTTAACCATGTACAATTATGCCATATATTTTAAAGGAAGTAACAATTTAAAATGGTAAGTTAATATAAATTAAACATTGCAATAATCTTGGAAATAGTATCTAAAATGCTCTAACACTTACTTTGCATCCTAATGATGGATGGCTTACCTTAATAATTAAACAAAATTGATCATACAATATATTGTAATTTCCTTTTAGATAAGCCCCATGAATGGTATAAATTTCCACATTAAAGATGCACTCTCACAGATTGTCATTTTTGTAAAAGAAAATCATTATACATTTCAGAATCTGCCCCCAATTTCTCGAAACTTCTTAAGTCCCTTATAATAGGATTAAGCTAATCTCACTATTTTTGTTGGTCTATAAAATGTGTTATATTTACTTCTTCAAGAAATTTTAGAAATTATGTAGGAATAATCTGTATTATTACCAGAATAAATCATTTTTCATTAATCAAAATCCATTATTAGTATGTATTTTGGCTTATTGAAATAAGCGACTTAAGCCAGTTAAGCTTAAGAAGTTTCGAGAAATCGGGGCCAGCTGATTTTGGCATCAATGCCTTAAATTCAGTAATAGCATCTAGGTAACTCAGAATAGAATTAATCTTAATTGTTCTGAAAAGTGCAGAATTTTTCATTTTTCATAAAGCGATATTAACGTTTTTAGCCTTTAAATGTAATTTTTCGATGGAAGATCTTTTATCAGCAGACTTAATAGACTTATACAGGGGTCGACACTAACCATTTTTCCAAGTGATTCCGAAGGGACACCAACATTTGAAATCAGGTGTCCCTTCCTGAAATTAGGAGTCCCTTCCACTTTTTACATTTTTTTCATTGTTGAGCCTGTTTTAATATTAAATTCAACATCCTTTTACTTTTCAATTTGTAATGCAAGTATACACCACCATATTATACAGGTTTTCAGCAGCATGTAATGACAGGTTAGTAGCACTGAAAGGCAGTGAGGTGTATTTTGGTCTCTAAGTTGGTAGATTGGGTTCAAAAGCGGGAGAATGTCTAAGTCCCTTTTGTTTTCAGTCAAAAACAGAGATGGATACAATGTAAACGAACTTGATGTTGTTACTATTTTTAGATTTTTGGAAAATACGCATAAAATACATCATGGTTCAGGGTCTTGTCAAATGTCGGTGCTTTTCATTAAGAAACAGTAGGAATATTACATCTGGCTTGTGAAAACTCCAATCAAAATTTAGTAGAGCTGTTGATAAAACAATCAGACTGCCCAACAGTCGTAGTGAATACTGGAAGAGCAGACGACCAAAAATTGTGTATACATGTTAATTTTCGCGACAAAAAGTCATAAAATTTTATAAATTGATTGAATTAATGAATAAAACCCTGCAAATTTTATTTCTATTATTTTTTTATCAAAGTATAAAATATATGTCTTTAAAATTCGTATCACCAGAGTTGGAATCTTTTTGGGCGGTTCTGACACATAAGCAAAACAATTCCACATAAGTATTTTACCGATAATAAATCTGTCAGCTCTGACCTTGTTTAAAATGTAAACAACAAAACGGAAGCGTTAAACTGCATGCGCCTTGTGAAATGACCTGTTTATTTATAGATTCATGACGTAACTTTAGTCAAATAGTCAGCTATACTTTCGCTTTGATGAGTCCGATAATGATAATTTATAATATCGTTTTGACATGTGCTGTCAAGAAATTTAGGGGAGCCCGAATTTAGGTAATAAATTAATTAAATGCTACTTATTTATTGATATTCAGCCTTTATCAGTCAAAATTTAAATGTCCCGACGGAATACCAGACTTCGATGTTCAGGTGTCCCTCCTGAAAAATTGGTGTCCTCAGGATCCCGGGACCCCGTTAGTGTCGAACACTGCTTATATCACCAGTTTTCAGTCATTTACGCAAAAATTAACTCATTCTAAGACAAAAACAGGAAATGATATCAAAGCCGTCAGACTGTGAGAGTGCAACTTTAAACTCAACAGTAACACTCACCTGTAATAGGTCGTTCTATCAAGCCATTTGAAGGCAAGGATACTGCGAACCAAGGCCGTGAACGTCAATGTGTGAAGTCGCCAGTGAATCACTATACAGCCCTGGTCATAGTGTGTGGTCACATTTATAGGCTGTCCAAAAAAAGCAAGGAAGTAAAAATTAAAGTGATACTCGTATTTAAAATCAATACATAAAGATGTTTAGCAAACATACATTTTGAGTGGTAAACCTTTAGCTACTTACTAAATCAGTGGTCGAAATTAACACAAGCCCGCAAGCCCTGCACTGGTAAAATGTCTTCCGGGCTTGCTCAAATTCTAAATTTTATATAGCAAGACTTGTTTAAAAATTTGATGCCCAAACATGAGGATCTGAGCATGCCCAAAAAACATTTAACCAGTGCAGGGGATGTGGGCTTGTGGTAATTTCGACCACTGACTTAGCATAGCGTATGAATTTGTGTCATATGGCTACTGCTGATAGGCACCTGGGTGACAACTAAGGCAGGTGATTATTGATAAAACATAAACGAAATGTTTTGGGCTCTTTTAAGTATGTTCTCATTTCTTTCAGCTCATTTGTATAGAATCATGCTAGAGTTTTTCTCCTGGGTAGAAACCAGTCCATTTAATATTCTCTGTGCATATATGCAGCATTCTATAAGGATAAACCCCTATAAGTGACCTTGACTTTCAAGGTAGAGAAATTGGTGGTGCATGCCACAAGTTGCCTATATGTGCCAAACATCTGTGCCTCTATTTAAAAATCCCCTTTGGCCTTATGCATGGAAACATTACAGCCCCAACACAACCACTTGTTGTTTAATACAGTTATTAGCAGGGATGTGATTTACTAATGGCAGCTGAAGGGCTATAACCTTCACAGTGATGGTTTTGGTGGCACTTAGGCCCCATGGGAATCAAAGTCCTGCCCCATAAGCAAAACTGGCTTTAAAAAATAAACAAAAATGATAAAAAATCTTCTAATTTTTTATTTTTTTTGGTCAGCAGACACCTGCATACAACATCCCTGGGTATGAATAATATACAGTATTCCATTATGATAAAGCCCTGAGCGGGACCTTAGTTTAGTTAAAACTTATTTATTTTATGATTGTGAAACAAGCTTCTGCAGCCTATATTAATCAGTCTTGTTGGCACGATGTTGCGAGAGAGTGTGGTCTTGTGTACCTAAGCTACTCGGTCACAGATTGATTGACATCTTTTAATTTTTTGTCTTAGCCAATTTTTGAATTTATAAATGTGTGGAAATCAGTGATTCAACACTGCTGACAAAAGATTAGAATGCAGTTTTTTAAATTTATGTTTTAAAACTGATATATGTATCTTGGCTTAAAGTGTTACTAACTCTTAAATAAAAAATAATTTTTTGGCAGTTTCCCAATCAACTGAGAGCTATTCTATTGTCAGTTCTCTTATATGACTGTATTGATGGCAAAAGAAGCTGATTCTGGGACAAAAACTACATAAAAATGTCAATCTGTGAGAGTGCAGCTTTACAGCTGCACTCTCACAGATTAACCGTTTTGACAATTTCTTTTTTTTTTTGCCTTGGAATGAGCCAATTTTTGCGTAAATATCTGCAAACTAGTAAAAGAATACTGCCTGACAAAAGATCAGATTGCAGATATTCATATTTCCTTTCGTAAATTAATGTTTTATGGCTATAAGTGTTACTAACAGTTTAAGAAAAATCCATAAAACATCATTTTTTTTAAACTTAAATATGAAAATCTGGGATCTGATATTTTGTCAGCAGTCTTATATCACTGGTTTCCATGCTTTTTCGCATAAATTGGCTCATTCCAAGACAAAAAATAATAAGAAGTTGTCAAAACGTTCAATCTGTGAGAGTGCAGCTTTAATCTTCACGATAGTAACGTTAGTCTTGCCCACAACACATCAGATTTTTCTGCCAAACATCTTAGCTATTCCCAGTGCATGACAAGGTTATAGGTCAAACACACCTACCTATAGCAAGCAAATTCGTTGAAATGATATCCCCCGCCTGATTGGGCTAAGTCAAGGAATGGAAATCAATTGTTGATGAAATATATAATATGAATTTGATTTTGATTGCAACTGTTTGAAATAATTTTTTTTTATATAATGTAACATTTAGAATTGACCAAGAAACCTAGTTTATAACTCCATGTTTACCCAGTTCCAAACTAATTTAAGATTTCAGCAAGGCAAACATTCTGATCAAGTTTCATGAATATTTGACCATGATGTATAATGCCTCTAGTATGTTCCAAAGATTTTTCTAAGATTTGACCCCATGTGACCCACTTTTTTAAGTGATCCTTATTTCTTCAAGGGGTACATCATGACCAATTTTGAACATAACTTTACCAATAATTACCATGATATGGTACTGGACAAGATTTTTCAAAGATTTGACCTAGTGACCTAATTTTTGATCATATGTGACCCAGTTTTATTTACAACCAAGAGTTCATCAAGGAAAACATTCTGATTTGTTTTCTGATTAAGTTTAATGAATATTTGACCATGTATAATGCCTCTAGGATGTTCCAATGATTATTCTAAGATTTGACCTAGTGACCTTGTTTTTGACCTCAAGTGACCTACTTTTAAAAGTGGTCGAGATTTGATCAAGAGGAAGTCTGACCAAGATTGAACATTTTCTGATCAATGCCTACCAAGATATGGTACTAGACGGACGGAATGACGGACGGACAACCCCAAAACAATATCCCCCTCCCGAAATCTTCGATTCGGCGGAGGATAAAAAAACAAAGATACATTATACCCCGCATTTAATATACTTACCAAAACATAAAAAGACACGAAGCGAAAATGCAATAGGCACTTGAACTTCACTTGTTGGTAGGAGTATTTCAGTATTCCCCTGCAAATAGACATTGAAAATAATGTGATAGAGAATAAATGCCACATCTACTTACACGTCAATGTCTTACATACAGACAGGGTCACACAAATACTGAGAGGCGTGTTTCCTCAAACAGCCATGATTGGTCTATTTTTAGACATGGTTACTGAGCACCCCATAAAGCATCCAAAGCCAAGAATGTATTTAGAGAAGCAATTGACAGCTTGATTTCATACACCGAAAAAATATGTTCAAAGTTTAAATTATTAAATTCATAAGCAAATTATAAAGAATTTTTACTTAATTCAATGGTGAATTTGTGCCTGTGCAGTGACCTTAATGACCTGATTGGGTATGCTAACTCTATAACTATATAAATTAATAATTATTTTAATATTGACAGATAATTCAGCTTTGATTGGAATATTATCAAATAATTATTCTAGTTTATGTGCTTAGCTAGATATATTTTTGTGTTCTTACTGTGTAATGATTGGCTTTTCGAAGAATAGGTTTTCAAAAACTATATCTAAATGGTGTCTGCCGGTTTTCAAATCATCCATAGTTCCGCCTTTGTGACATACAGGAAGCTGAAAACAGATTAAAATACAGGATACAATGTGATTTGTCTGCTTTTAACTTATAAATGGCTTAATAGTATATAAATTATTCTTAAGTGTAAGAATTCAGACTCGTTCATCCAAAATACTTATTTTTGACAGTAATTGTAAAATGCCATTAGGCCTCAAAATTTGCCTAAGTTTAGCACATTTGTCGCAGAATTTATATAATTTTCACTGCAAATTATCAAAATGTCAGGTCGGAATCATCGAAGAAAATAGGTCAAATATCACAAAGAACTTTTGCATGTCTTGATTAATTTGACCGACTGATCAAATTTAAGTTATTTCGCATTACGTGTAGGCTCAACCCTTGCCATTTAGTACCGGACCAAAATACATTCCATAACCTATATATTTTATATATATGTTATTTTATCATATGAAGTACAATAATTAAGTGAATATAGACTCAATATGTTAACATATATATGAATCTGATATTAATCTTAGTCAATTTGTAACCTTCAGATTGCATTAGCTGATTCTTTAATGAGGTGTTATTTGAGCTTATTGACTGTTAACCCAAAATATGGCCCAATTTTCGGTTGAAAAAAAAACTCCACTGACCTGTTGCATGTAATATTTTCTTATATCAGACAGCTGAGCAGGCGATGGCAGATCATCCTTCTTTCCATCATCAGAGTCTGTTTTCTGATCTGAGGTAGAGTTATTCAAACTGTCTCCATTTGTTTTTTGCACATTTGGCTGAGAAAAGTGTAAAATGTAACTTTCTGAAAGTGGAACATTTTTGCACAACCTATTTCTACTGTCCTTCCTGCTATGTGAGTGATTGTCATCTCCAATGTCAGAATACAGAGTAACTGATGAATATTCGTGACTTTTTTCATTCACATGCGCTTGCATTTTCAAACTGTTTAACATGTTGTGAAAACTGGCAGTTGCTTCATTGTTTTTGCAACTGTCAAGCTGGCCTTGGGCTTGGCACACATGAGCTGTCATGCAGCCTCTTATCTGTTGTTGACATAGCAACTGACTGCTTCTGGCTGATCCATAACAACCTTGTGACAGTAGCTGGAATATATACAGTGTAGGAGTTAAACACACTAAATACATAATTTCATGAAACCGGTTAACCACACAAAAAACATGAAAACGTTGACCTTCAAACGCAATTTCTTACATAACAGCAAACTATACAAACCTTTTGGCTAGTGTCAATTAGTGATATATTGCAGGAAGGACGAAAATGAAGCAGCTGCAGAAGCTTTATGCGCACTGATGTTAAATGACAGCTCATTTTGATAGAAAAGTCGCGAAAATAGCAAGCATTGAATAACCGGAAGTTTGGATCCGGAAGTGGACATAGGAAATAATAAACGCAGGCGTCCGGGTCCAGTGTATGAAAAGTCGGACCACGCGGCGGTGACTTCCCTTTGCTATATAGTTACACTCTGCTCGTAACACGATGCCCGACATGAAATAAGTATTGACTTGTAAAGGGGTATCACTGCGTATGAGATAGAATCAACATGACAGTAACCGGTTCCGATGAAAGTTGAGAAATTCATATGAATTATCACAGTTTTCAGAATCAGTTTCATTCAATAGGTGGCGTATATCGTCCAAAACATGTATTAATGTTCTTAGATGAACAAATTTAGAGCTTGCCGATTTATTTTAGCAAGATAATTTAAATTTCCAAAACGTGTGTGAGCGTATGCGTGCATGCGGGCGTGCATCTGTGCGTGTGTTTAATTTCAAATCCAGGTTATAAAGTTTAATTTAAAATCTCCACACATGTAGAATGTATAATATAAACGTTCATAAACTTATTTAATATTCTTTGGGTATTACATTTTAAACATTAAGTGTAATATTATGGATTTCACAAAACGAAAAAATAGCTTATATTATAGGTTCAGTTCAATAGGGCATGGAGTGGCTCTTAATTAAAATAGAAATATGAGTAAAAAAAGTCCTACAGGTCTACCCTTCTTGTTTTTGAAAACGATGTAACCCACAACCAAACCATTTTTGCCTTACCATTAGTTAAAACAAACCGTGCATTACTTTTGTCCTTATAATCCCGCTGATTTAGTCGAAAATCCGTCCGCCGTTAGCTTTTAGACTTGAATGTTGTAGATGTCATTATGCCTGCATCTGTGTGCTTCTACACACGTCCCTCCTCCTTTTCCATCCGGGCTTGGGACCGGCAACGGCGGAGTTACTTGGTGTGGATGTGTGTGCGTGTGTGTGTGTGTGTGCGTGTGTGTGCGTGTGTGCGTGCGTGTGTGTGTGCGTGAAGCGCGCGTGCGTGCGTGTAGCGAGCGTGCGTGCGTACGTGCGTGCGTGTGTGTGTGTATGTGTGTGTGTGTGTGTGTGTGTGGCGTACGTTTGTATCTGTGTGTTCGTGCATGCGTGCGTGCGTGTGTGTGTTTGCGTGCTTGCGAGCGTGAATCTGCGGCGCACAATTATACAATATGCTGCAGAATATTTCTGCAAAAAAGTAGTGTAACATGTTGATTTAAGATTCAAATCAAAACGTTTTACCACTTTTGAGTGCGCGTGAAAAAATGTTCGTTTATCAGGCTTTTTCAAAAGGAACCATCAGCAGTATATCAGAACCAAATTTATCTTCTAGGCCTCATTTAAACATTAAGAAACACTTACAATTCTTCTTATTAAGCTTATAAACTAATAGTCACTCACGATCATGGGGATGGATTTACACTCATACTTTACCCACTTCCGGTTACACCGGAAACTGCAGCAGTTTCGCAAGCGCAAGTTGGAGCTGCGAAGCAAATGCTACTGCAGTAACTTGTAGTAGAGCGGCATTGCAACGCGCTTCTGGTGGGGAATTTCCCGTAGTTCCGGTTCACTGTATCTCCGTCGACAAGGACACAAGGCCGGACAGGAAGGAATGGAATCTTCCTCGTCGTCTGAATCAGAGGTTGAACCTTCACCAGAGAAAAAAGAGAAGCGTCCTTCAGATCCTTATCGTCTTCGTCGTCGGATTCAGAGCTTCCATAAGGAATATGAAAGGAATCGTCATCGTCGGAATTATTATTTCGATCAGAAGGAAGACTAGCTTCCTCGTCGTCGGAATCAGAGCTTCCATATGAAATATGAAAGGAATCTTCATCGTTGGAATTATAATTTCCATCAGAGGAAAGACTTCTTTCCTTGTCGTCGAAATCAGAACTGGAATTGCCAAAAAAGACATCTTCGTCGGAGTCGTCGGAATCGTTGTCGGAAGTTTCGGAAGTTGCATCACTGCCATCTAAGTCAGAGTTGTCTGCCGGCTCAGGAGACAGTAGACGGACACGAACGTGGTCGCAAAACCTCACATGACGACCAGTCCGTTTCCGGTCGTCATCTAACTTCCGGTGGTAGGGTATAAGGCGAGCACTGGCGGGGGCGGAAATGGAAAGACCTGGAATTTTAAGTAACACACTTTTAACTATCTTTTAAAAGTCATAAAATATAAAAATATCATTATATTTTATAAGGTGTTATAAAGAATTACGCGTTGAAAGGTTTAGAACTTAGAAACAGACAAACAGACGTCAATAAAGCTGTTGTAAGTTATGACATTCGTACTGCATATTGGACAATTAATATTACTTTTTTTAAATAGTACCAATGCATGTTTCTGATAGCTTCTATTCATAACTTCAGAATGAAAGAAAAAATCTTGTCAGATTTAAACATAATAATTTATTTCGACTGAAAAATAGAGAAGAACAAAAGGGTGACGCTTTTAAACTCGTTTAAGGCGATAAAAAATAAAACCAACTCATCCCCGAACCACACAATTAATGTAAGGCTGTCAAGTTTAAAGTAACAAACCTCGTCGACGCCACTCGAGCACAGACGTCACTCGACGTCGTTTCCTGGGCGGCTCATCTTCCTCTTCCGTTTCGCTCTCGTAGCCAGAGGACGCCGTCATAGGGGCAGCCTTCTGATCCCTCGATGACGTCACTTCCGGACAAACATCAGCCACAGACTCCACACATCGACGTTTACTTGGCGGTTCATAGCCCTCATCATTTCGGATAATGGCGGCTGTGTCATCCGTCGATGACGGCACTTCCGTCTGAGAGGCAAATGAAGACGAGGCGGCGGAACCGGAAACATCTTCCCAAAAGGGAGTCAGATCGCCCCCCGCGTTCTCTGATTCTGAAGATGACATCAGAATTTATAGCCGCCGTTCTGACGGAAGCAAATATATTGATTATTTGAATACTATAAAGTTAACTCGTAAATGTATGTGTACTCGTTATATAACTAAGTAACGTTATGAATTCAAAATAAAACCTCCTATGAATATGGCAAAAATGAAAGATGAAGATAAAGAAAAAAAGAAGTATGCGGAGAATGGAAATAAAAGTACCAAGGAGTTCGAGTTGACTGACACAGAGCCCAGCCAGAATAATAAGATCAGAGTTCCGGCCGGGGTCAAGGTCACTCCAAGAAGTCAGAGAAAGGTCAGGGTAAGTGACAGCATGGTTGACCTTGTGAAGGTCATGGGTCATGACCTCTAGTGGGTAACTAACAGCAGGGTTGACTTTGGGAAGGTCAGGGGTCAGGATCTCTAGTTGATCATTGACTGTTGTGATGACCTTTGAAGTGTCAGAGGTCGTGACCTCCGTTAGGTCACTGCCAGAAGAAGTGACATTGGAAAGGTCAGAGGTCGTGACCTCTAGTGGGTCACCGATAGCTGGCTGAGAAGCAGGGTCGTCACTGAAGACAGAGAGATAGTTAAATGGTTAACAAGATTATAAAACATTTCGACAAAGGTGCATGTTTTTCTATCATTTTGCCTAGAAATGTGTAAGCATATTGCCATTGTAAACATGACTTTGTATCTATCTAATCACCATTTTACAATGGAAATGCAATGGCTCTTTAATTTACATCGAAAACGATCGCCCTATATCTATAGCCGAAAATGTAATCACCCTTAGTTTTACAATGAAATAACTTTTCAATTTACACTGAAGATCTATTTGCCTTAGAACGAACAATAAGCATATAACCGCCCTACAATTTGCAATAAAAATGAATTCGTTCTACAATATACATATAAAATGTGTCGAAAATGAAATCGTCCTACATATTTCATTGAAAATGAACTCGCTTACAATGAAAATGTAATCGACCTACATTTAAAGCCGAACAATTTAGAATGGAAATGTAATCGACCTACTTTTAATGCCTTACATTTTGGATTGGAAATGTTATCGACCTACATTTAATTGAAAGTTGAACAAAGATTTCTTAGCTTTTTGAAAACGTTGCCCCACCCGCTAAATGCAAACAAAGTTATCGTTGCACTACGGGTGAAATCCGTCACAAACTTTACATCTGACTTCATACGTTTACGTTACAAATTCGTTATCGGTGACGTGACGACTCCTGACATTCTACATCATGTAGCGAGCGCATATTTTTCATTTCTTTAAGAGCTTCGTAAAAAGCGACTTGTTTGTTAGAAACAAGATGGCGGAGTATTGACGTCGCCAAGAACGTCAAGGAAGTGACGTCACAATAACCTCTTTAAATTTCACGAATGTTCACGTCGTTTTTGCGCGTTTAAAGTTCGGTGCATAGAGTTATGATGATAATCATTTACCGTTTAAATATGTTGCATAAATAAACAAGAATAATCAGTCTGTTCTTTAAAATTGTTTGATTTTTTTTGGTTCACAGGTTACAACCGTTCATGGCCTCAGTCACACTAAAGTGAGTGTATAATATTAATCTTATGTCTTCGAAAGATTGTCGTCTTTCAGCCCAGACCTTATTTTCATGTATGGTATGCATATGATATTTCAATAACAATTAATTTAAACCTAATCCCTGGAGTAGAATGGACAACTTGATGTTAGTCTAAGACGGTTTCCTGCCGAAATCAGCTAAAATCCCAATCACAATTTCTCGGCTTTTTCCGTATTGATTCGGAAAATTGAATTTCTCTTGAAAAAGCCGATTGCCGTAATCCCAGCTGGAATCGTCCCGCTTTATTCCATTAGGGGAACTATCATTGGTCACATGAAGTTGATTAAACTCAAATGAGAATTATTGCAAGCATGTGCCCTTACAACAACAAAAACAGCAACAGCAACAGCAGCAGTAGTAGTAGTAGTAGTAGTAGTAGTAGTAGTAGTAGTAGTAGTAGTAGTAGTAGTAGTAGTAGTAGTAATAGTAGTAGTAGTAGCAGCAGCAGCAGCAGCAGCAGCAGCAGTAGCAGTAGCAGAGGCAGTGGCAGTGGCAGTGGTAGTAGCAGTAGCAGTAGCAGTAGTAGTAGTAGTAGTAGTAGTAGTAGTAGTAGTAGTAGTAGTAGTAGTAGTAGTAGTAGTAGTAGTAGTAGCAGTAGCAGTAGCAGTATCAGTAGCAGTATCAGTAGTAGTAGTAGTAGTAGTAGTAGTAGCAGCAGCAGCAGCAGCAGCAGCAGCAGCAGCAGCAGCAGCAGCAGCGGCAGTAGCAGTCGTCGTCGTCGTCGTCGTTGTCGTCGTCGTCGTAGTAGTAGTAGATTAGTAGTTGTAATAGTAGTAGTAGTAGTAGTACTAGTAGTAGGAATAGCGGTTAGTGGTAGTGGTAGGAAATGTTTTGTGGCTCACTGATCTTTTCCTCTTTGTGGCATTTAAGTCTGGTTTACGTGCAAAGAAATTGTTAACCACAGATAAATGACTTCCTGAATGCCACTTTGTGTTATATTCATATTCTTCATTTCTTTTTAGGTGTAAATTCGGATAGCTGGAAGGTAGCCAAATATTTATGCTATATATTCTGTTGTTGTTTTGTTGCTTTTATTTGTTTATACGAACTATTGAGTGTAATTGGAATATCCGATAATATAAACATCAAACAGTGATTTTATTTTAAAGGAAACCATATTATGATTGTGAAAGTGTAGATTCAGTTTTCTTATCAAGTGACCTGTATGTAAAGGAATTAATTAACTAGTTATTGTTTTCAAACTTTGCAGGTTACACCGCTGGAAATCTATAACCTGAACTTGGAGCAGCTGACTATCTATGCCTAACATCGCAGCCACTCTGAGGAGCCTACGACGGCGCTCAACAGACTTATTCAGCTAAGATATATAGGACGGATTACCAATTTTAATGAGCAGGGTTATCCGCAATCCGGTGCGGAGTTTTTCGGACTGGACTAAGGCGACCATGGTGCGCCGTGTGCTGTATGCCGTTCATCTCGTGACACCACTGTCATGATTCCAGGTAGAAACCAGTGGAAACACGAGGACTTAGGCGACCATGATGCGCCCTGTGCTGTATGCTGTACATCTCGTGACACAACCGTCATCATTTCAGGTAGAAACCAGTGGAAACACGAGGACGTGGCACTGGCCTCTGATAAATATGATTTCTAACGACATCTCGGCATGTCAAGCCGATATCTTCGGAGGTTGCAAAGCTTTATAGACCCAACGCTTGAGATCAGAGTTAGACTTTGGACTCAAACTTTGATCTCAGAAACATTAGTGATATCGTTTTACAGCCCAAAGTCTGAGTCTTGAGTCCTAAGTCTACATTTGAGGCTAAGACATGTACGTGAATACGGTCCCAGTGCTACCCCGGATGGACGAAAGCATACGCTGGTTATCTAGTATCAGGTCTATCGGGTCATCCAAACTTTATATCCGGAACCAACCACGCCTGTCTTGATTCCGGCGCTGAAGTTAAAAATGGCGATTACCAAAACAACAACAGGAAACTGATGTACATGGTCGAGGCAGTTTGTGGATCTCTTCGCTGCCCGCCCTATGTACAGTATCGTGAAATTACGTGTGTTGTATGTAGCAAATAAATGTTGTATAATTAGTAAAGTGTTACTTAATTCTGAACTGCTGGATGATTGGTTAATTTGGCATGTTGTTTCTTCTCATTTAAAATAAAAACAAGCTAACCGAAAGCAGATCCATCCATCCGAGGCACAAAAAACACAACGTATTTTAAATGAGCAGTTGTCTGAGTTTGTTTAAGAGCTAAGGGCAACACTATTTTGAATTTCTGAAAGTCACTGATCCAAAATGAGCAGAAAGAAAGGACACAAATCGACTTTGTTCGACCGATACTTTAATTTATGTAATGAAATATGAATACAAGAGAGCGTTGCAAAACACTACCTGTACAAGCATAAAAGATCTCGTAAGTATATGTTTTAACTATATGTCGAGTGTTACGTCAATTTGGTATCGTATTGTGTACAAATCGATATCCAGAACATGGTATATGTTAAACTATAGGTTGATTTCAACGCCCTTCTGGTATGTTTAATTTGTACAGTTTCAAATCCTGAAATTATACCTAAAATATGTCATTTTAATATACGCATCATACTGGAATGAATAGGTGAGTGTACGATTGTGACAAAGACACACGGGCGTCTAGATGTATTCCGTATAAAATCCGTTTTAGTCACTCGCAGTTTGATTGCATTAAAATAATCCAATTCGTTGTCCAGTGGTTGGTTAGCACACTCGCTTCCCATAAAGGCGTCTCGGATTCCAGTATGTTACCTACATCTTCTCCGTTTTCCTTCACACCGTAAAACCACATTCTCGCGTTACAAAACAAGACCACACCACACTCTCGCATTTCATCGTGCTGACATTGGATTATACTCTCTGATCTTTCCCTTTTAAGCACAAAGAGATAAGGTACATTGCCGAGCCATATTCATAAGTAACGGGACAGGAGAAAATCGTAATCACTTATATGTGTAACTGGATTTTAGAAATGACTTTTCAAGTCATTTTAGCTTTTTCGTGCATGATATTAATTGATTCAACACCAGCGGACGCTGGTCAACAAAAGCGCGTTCTTCTTCACGGCAATGACGACCTTGCAGCAGCATTACAACTACTGACCACTGAGGTTAACCATCTGACTACTGAGGTCACTCAATTGACCAATCAGAACAGTCAACTGGTCGCAAAAAACGCGGCGTTTGAGGAGAAAATTACACAGTTCGAGTCCAAAATCAACCAACAGGAGTTGGACATTGCAACACTCACGTCTAGCCCAAAAGGGGGTATAATTATGTATAATAATGCATTTCAATAATACCATTTATAATATCTATAACCTACTTACCTAATTACACTCCTTGTGCTCTACAACTTTCAAAACCGTTTAAGATGGATTTTTACTTTCTTGTGCTGATCCGATGAATAAGCACGTATTGCCAAGTGTAACAAATAGTCAATCGCTGAAGTAAATTCACCAATAATTGAATACTACACATTTTACTCTGTTCAGCAGCACTGGGACATCAACTATGTTTACTAATGCAATAAGGTGTGTACGTATTACATAACTAATTCCTGCTTGAATGTTTTGTTACAGGCTCGGTTTACACAAGATGGGGTAGAAGCACGTGTCCACCTAATGGAACTGATCTCGTTTACTCAGGTTTGTTTTGATCAATACTTTCCTACGAGTCTGCCGGTGCGACCCTCTCTCTCTTGGAATCATTGCCTACCTTTCGGAAATCCAGAGTTCCGAAAGACCCTTTAGAGATATATAGGGAACAAATGTTCCGACATACCATATCTGAAGTTCCCTAAATCAATCAATCATTGACATATGTACTTGGAAATTACCGGACAAGTTTAAAAAGACCAACTCTTTTACTAGGTATTCGTATAATTTATAAACACGGCCGTGTGAGAATGACAGAAATGAAATGAATGCAAAGCGTGCGATAAAATTGGATTTTATTTTGGAATGGAAACGTAGCATAATACATCCTTTCAAACGTGAGTAAGTCGGGGCGGCTGTATGCATTTGTAGAAAGTTGAAACACATTGACGTTGTATTTGTAATTGAAAGTCGTTTATTATCTCTGTCATTTATGTTTGCTGGTACGAAGAATCTGGCGTACCTAATTCCCCCATCCGGTCCGGAATACCACAGAAATGCGATCAGATGGGATGACAACACCCGTACGAAATAAAGGGGCGGATTCCGGGTGGAATTGAGGCGGAATTGACACGGAATCGGTGAATTCCGCCTGGAGTATGGACGGAATCATTATTCCGCCCGATATCCCTAGTTTCTAGTGGATTCTGGGCGTAAAAATATTGAAAGTTCCAGGCGTAAACAAATAACGTGCGTATTTATATACTTTAACATTTGTGTGACACGGAATTTCGTACTTTGTTTTTTCTACGAAACGTTTGGGACGGAATATCCTACTTAAACATTTTAGTGGAGCGTAATTTCGAACTTAGCCTAATATTTTCAGCCAAAAAATCCAAAATAATTCGAAAGTCATGAAACTTATTGAATTGTTTTTGTTTAGATTTCACATAGCGAGTTAAAAGCTAAACATCTTCCATGCTTTCATCTGAACACCGCATACTCCATGTATTAACATAAAATGTGCAACAAAAATAAAAATAAAACTACAAAGGGCAGTCAAAAACATAAAGGAAAAAAACCCCCACATGACCCAATGATATAAATTTACACTCAGCTTTTATGAACTTTAAGGTCCACTTAAAATGTTACTAATGTCACTAATTGGGACATTATAACCATCAACCACTAATAGCAATTAAAACTAAACTTAGTCCAGTCGGCTATAAATAATTGACTTCCACTCGATTCGAGGTCATCAATGACTCACCGATAGGCCTCATGGGCTATCAATGGGGTACACGATCCAGCTGTTTACAAGAAAGACCATTGATGCAAAGCATCAAAGGGCGCCGTTTAAAAGTTTATGCACTTGTTATATGTTGAAAAACAAGGAATGTCAAGGCCAACAAGCATATTATGGTGTATTGAACCGCATCTATGAAATTCTCAAAATGTTTGTAGTTTTCTGCATGACAACATAGGCAAAAGCATTGAAATTGAAGATTTTCAAGTTGAACATTTCATTAGGGGTGGGGTACATTAATGAACACGACAGAATTAGGGTGCTTGTGCACTGTACTTTTTGTCATTGCCACATACCCATATACCAAGTTTTATTTCAATACCATAAGTAGTTTTAAAGTAATGTTCTGGTCAAGAAAAAGCGGCAAAGGGCAATAATTATGTAATTAGCTTTAAAACAGCTATAGTCATTGTGCACTGCACTTCCTCTCGTTGTGCTAAATACCATTGAATGATGTTTAATGAAATTCCAAAAAGTAGTTTTCTAGTTATGCTCCGGACAGGAAAGGATACAAAGGGAATAACTCTTGCAATACGCTGAAATAGAGTTATTGTTCATGTACACTGCAGTTCTAATCATAAAGGGGGAGGGGGCAACGTCGCCATGCTGGAATGACAACTTGTAGGGAAGAATAAGTTACCTCATTCATCATGAAGAAGTGATATGAAATAACAATTCAACAATTTGTGTAGTACTTTAATAAACATTATCATTTCGTCCAAAAGTTGCAAACATAAATAGAACATAATTATTGAACTGTAAAGTTGCAAACATAAATAGAACATAATTATTGAACTGTTATATAAAAAGTGAACATTGTTTACTAGATGAAATGCATTTATAACATAACATGCCTTGTTTTTAGCTGTTTAATAATACTAATGTTAACTTCTTCATTTACATAGTAAAGAAGAGTAGAAAATGGATGTTTTAGTTGATATTAACACAAAAACAGCATGTGTCTTATTGGACAATGGCATTTTTTTCAAATATGATAAAAATAACGCATTCAAACTGAATATGTATCAGACTATGTATGAAGGAAATAATACTGTTTCTATTTTTCACAAAGGTTTTGAAATACAACAATGCACATATAAGCATAAATAGGCCAAATATGCAAAAAAAATAAAATAGTAAACAATGTGTGAAAGTTATACTGAACACTTAAAATAATTTCTTTGTGCATTAAATGAATATATACCAGAAAAGCAATACTAAAAGCAAGTCCAAAATGTATAATAACATGAAAAACACCCCTTTATGAATATCTTCATAACAAATCAGAGTACATGTAAACACTAATCATTTATATCATTAGTATCAAATGTGTCCAGTTTAAAGTGTGTTTTCATTTGCATTAAATTACATTGTAATATATACCAGAAAAGCAAAAATCCTTAAATGTATAAGAAACTAAAGACAATAAAGAATAACACCCATATATCTCCAAAACAAATCAGAGGTCACCTATATATAAAACAATCATTCCTATAGTTAGTATCAAATGTGTCTAGTTTTGTGTGTCTGTTCATTATCTTTAAATGAGCATCTTTAAAGTGAAACTCTTATTTGAAATCAATACATATAATTGTATATATAACACACATCAAATTGAGTGAAAAAACAATAACTACTTAGTAAATAATGCATTTACTGAAATATCGTTTACTGATAACAAGCTTGTCACCCTGTTTATAATAGCAGAATGCATGACAAATATTAAATGATCAATTGGTGATTGCTAAAAGATTTACTGTGGTCTATTATAGTATCACAAGGCAGAAATACCATGTTTTAAGTTCATTCTTATTAGCAAATTGAACTCAAGATCCTTCATTAGAAACATTGTTGTCGACATCTATCAACCCATTTTGAAAAATGAAAAGAATAATATTAATTATCATAAGTCTTATTGGGGAGTAAGAGTGCATCTTTAAAAATAGTGTGTGTGTTTTTTCACTTAAATATGTAACAATTCAATTTGATAAATGAGACAAAAGTTAGGAAATAGAAGTAGTAATTGTACATAAAACAAAACATCAACACAAATTGAAAAAGCTCAATATAACAGGAAATCTATATTATGAAAACACAAATCCTTAAAGGCCATAATTATTTGAACTGAATTAAGGTATAAGTAATACACACTTTTATAAAGCTTTTACGGACAACATAGTTATTATGATGGTACACTATGGGACTTTTATCCAAATTTTGAAGATTTTTTACTGTTAATTAAAAATATTTTGTCTTTATTTGAATTTTTTTCACATTATCAGAGATTATGAAATAAACACAACAGTTTCTGGTAAAATAAACTTCAGTTAACAGAAAAATATTAACCGAACATATTATTGATACACATGGAAAAAAATTCATTTTGATTGATCTTGTGAGTCTTCGGAACAGAGCAGTATTTCGATGTTTGAAAATATATAGCAGTTTTATAAATTCATAAAAAATAGTTAATAATAAGACAACCTGCTGAAATCATTTAAATATTTTCTATGATGTCTAATGAACAATTCAAAAGACAATTTTTGATAGTTTACCATTCAGTTTTGAAGAAAATATACATAATGTCATGTAACTATACATTTTTATAACTAATAAAATGCTTAAAAATCAACCTTTTTTTCTTGTAAAAAGCTCAATTGGACTTATTCATAAAATGTAATTATTCAAATAAATGAATTTTACTTATGATACTAACTCAGAATTCAGAGTTTCTTTACATATTTTAATTTAAAAGTAGGTAAGTAAGTACCCTCCAAAAATGTCAGAGTGAAAGTTCTCAACTAATGTCTTTTTAATATTATAACATGTAAACAGTCTCTGCTGGTAATCGATGCCTATTTGTTTTATTTAGTCAATGGTATTCTAACATTTAGAACTTTTCACAATAATTCTTCACTCTTCAACATTTGAAGTTTGGTTTGTCCCCATGCGTTTGTACTTGTAGTGTCTGCACAGATGAAAATTACTCAATGCTGAGTCAATGCTGATTTAACAGGTCTTTACCCATCTAGAATGTTTAGTGCTGTAAAAGAAAAAAAAGTACTTTCTAACTAATTTGTATAGATAATAATACTGCCATACATATACAAAATAAAATATAAACAGTTTAATATTTCTCAACATTATTTAAAAACAACAACAATAAGCTGATACATACATGTATATAATATAAAGAAAATTACTAAATTTATCAATAAAATTCATCATCACCACCACCATCACCACCACCACAACCACTGGATTATTGAAAACAGTGAGTTTATAAAACAACAAACACCAACTCAAATATGTTTTATATGAAATACTCACATCATCTCTATCAGATGTGGATAGACATGGATGTCAAATCTGTCTCAATGATCCAACAAAGTATTTAATGCAGGCTGGAATTCTTCATATAATAGTAATATTCAGACTCAGTCCTTTTCCTGCCTGAAAGAAATTAGACTTCTTATTATCAACAACAGAAACTACAACCGTAAAATACAAATGCACATGTATTAATTATACATTCTGCACTAATATCCGTTTTAGCCAAGAGTAAGGGTTGGTAGGCACAAATGTGTAGATGTTGTGCATATAATTGATAATGATTCACAACAGTATGGCGTTCAACAAGACCTACACCAAGCAAATGAATGTCGCTTGTGTCCAAGCTGTTGTGGCTTCCAGCCCGAAACCATGTACATCTTTATACAGGTTTATTTTGAAAATATGCAGTTTGTAAACAAATAATGGGTATTTTTAAGTCTAATATTTTTCTAAGATAAAAAAAATCAAATAAAAGATTACATACTCATATCATATACATAAATGATGTACATAAGTACATTTAAAAATATGTAACATGTACATAATGCACCAGTCAATTGTAACCACGGCCCTCCAGGTCTGGGGATATGCTGGGGATATGCCGGGGAAATGGGCTGTGTTTTTAACTTTCAGGTGGACTCGCGGTGCCGGGTGAATACGGTGCTTTCGAGCCAGATATAGCAGGGAATATGCCTTACCTAGGCTCCCTAGCGTAAGGGGCATATGGCGAGGATTTGACCATCAGTTCGTCCCTGCAGGACGAGGATTTTACCCGGGGTTGGCTGGACAGAAAGTCAAAGTCCCAGCTATTCCTCGGACCTGGTGGGGCTTTGGTTACAATTGACTGGTGCATTATAAGTAGATGTAAAGTATGTAACATGTATATTTATAGTACATGTAGAAATATTAAAACGCTGTCTTAACGTTTAGCAAATAAAAATTTAAGAATTCCAAAGAAATTAAAAAACAAACATTTTTGAACACATAAACTTACACAACTACTCAAGGATACTTACATGAATAGCCCTTTGATACGAATATCCCAATTCCATGCTGATTGTTGACATTAGTTTTTTTTCGACAGAAAATCTTCTCTTACGCGTATAATTCACTTATAATCCATGTTTTACTGTAATGACTCAAATTGTTCGATGTATCGTAATCAACTGTCAGTGTGCACTTTTAGTGTTTACTTATTTTAAACGTATATTCATGACAAAACCGAGTCTCCAACTATTAATCGACGATGTAGAAATTCCATTATTGACCTATGAATAGCGGGGAAATACCTTCTGGTTCTAAAAATAGCAACATCCGGATATGTGTAGTGTTCTAAAAATAAAACAACTCGGGGGCAATCGTAATACAATTTTAGTAATGTCACCTTCAACACATTAAAAAATAAATTTAGGTAAACATTTAATCCAATATCGATTAAATTAAAGAAAACAGCTTACCTCATTGTTTATTAATGCAGTAAACATAACAAAACAACATAAAACATAATTATTCCCATTCACATAATTACCGGTCCACACATTTTACATTTCATTCGGAACTCCTCCGAATATTTACATTTCCGGCACATGATATTACAGTTAACCAATCGGAAAGCGTAAACGAAACGGGAACAGTTATTAAACTTATTTGTCGTTCTTCAAATATAATGTTTTGAAGATAAATTGAAGACAATCTATTCAACCACAAATAGCATTTTAACACCCATGCAATCGCCATCCATTTGCATTTTTTAATCATAATAAAATAACAGTAAAACCCAACTGTCAATCAACTTAAAAACCGCTCCTACCACTAACTAAAATAAATTCCCATTCCATAATAGGCGCGCTCTTCTGAGCGGCGCCAATAAAGTAACTCGCCTTATCTCGCATAAATCTGGTCGGATTTCCCTTTGAGAACATTAACCTTTATTTATTCCGGTCATGTGTTTCACAAGATGCCCACACGGAAACCTTACTGATAGACATACATGTACCGCGCTTTCGAATAATGGATAACTAGACTTTTACCAAGAAAACATTTGAACTTGCGTGAACAACGTTATAGTTAAAACGTATGGTTGTGTGTATTGACCAACAGATGGAACATTAGCCGTGATTGATAAGAATAACGCGGACTTGAGGTGTCTTACAAATTTTGAATCGCGAAATAATATGCTGTGTGAGACTGGCGGATTATCAAATGCAACAATTCAAAGGGGTACGTGGCCGTGAAAGATGGAGGCAACTCTTCTATTTCTCGTTTTACCAGTACTGGTTTTGAAATTGTGTTTGTCTGTTCTCACTTTTATAACTATTTTGTTTGATTTACATCGATTAAGTTCGATGCGATTAAGAATGCTTAGTTTATGCTTTACAAAATATTTGGTTGGGTATCATTACTATGTTTATTACAACCATATTACCTTATAATTGCATTGTTACATAATTTTCACCCGAAAAGCATTCTCGCAATCATTAAACTTCACAAAGAAGTTCATATGTGCAACGAAAAAAAGATATCGGCATTAACCCTTGGCTTTCCGCGAAAGTTTCCGAGTAATTACAATTGCTGTCGGTGTTATCATAATGAAGCTTGCGGGAATCTACCGAGTTCACATATATTCATTTTAATATGTTTGTTTAAACAACAAAATGTTAATTAAGTTCTGCATTATGCTGGAATAACGGTTTTAGTCTTGATTTTAAAAACAATCTTTAAATTAATAAATTTATTAAACAGAAATAAACGCATTATACATGTGTTCTTCTTGATATTTCAGCAGCCACTTTCACACGCAGAATTCGACTGCATCTCCATCAACAAATTTTACAGCAAAGGTAATGGGTTTCTCGCGTAAACCTCTAAAGTGCTTAATAAATTAATGTGTCATATATATTTTATAGAGATGTAATTCATGATAAAATAAGGATATGAATGAGAGCAGTTATATTAAAATAATATGGATTGTGTAAACAGCTAAAATAAGTGATCATTTAATTGTTATAAGGTGATTATTGCAATTAATCAAACAATTTTTACAGTTATCGAAGCAACTTTCAAGGTCAACTTCGCAAGAAAACTCATGCCAACCATGATCTCCACTCCTGTAACCCCAGGCAACTCTGTTGCGGTAAGAATGCTCAGTCATCACGTCTTCTGGCCTCCCGAAACATATCTGTTGCGGTAAGAATGCTCAGTCATCACGTCTTCTGGCCTCCCGAAACATGATCATGTTCTCTACTTATTTTGTATATACAAATATCAGAATGTTAATCAAACGGTTATTTTAAGAGTCGTTGCTACCATAATGGGTGTGCTGCAAGAAACACTACAAATTTAGTTTAACCTGTTTGTTTAATCATAATGTTATGATACTATAATGGCAAATAAAACCTTACGCTCAGAAGTTTGTGACTTTGTAAAAGATAAATAACATTTTCTTAACTAAACTGACTTTAATAACAATTTATTTGAAATACAATTCAACCAGCCTTGTACTATGGCATGCAACTTAAATGGCATGTTACGTATGACTTTATTTCTGTAATTGTTGACATGTGTTACATGGTTATCCATAGATCATTTTTCAATTCAGGAGTGTAAATTATACAATGCTATCAAATAAACCTGAAATACACAATTTCAATAGAAGAAAATCATTAAACTTTATTTACAAGATACAGTATAAAAAAACTTTCCCAAGTTTCAACTTATTTACAGCTGAGGCTATTACCTCACAGTGAGGTTTATAGAATGGAGCATGTACCAATGCTATCCGAAAGGGGGCAAAAGGAGAGAACTTGATGTATGACCTCATTGACAAGGTGTTCACCATTACCAAACTGGCGAACTCCATGGGGAACTGGTATTGGGAAACCTCGCCCTGGTAAGGCAAGAAAGCATATGCTTGGCCACAGGCAATACTCGAAGGTAGATACTGTATTACAAGTAGACTGCCTAAAATATAAACATAAGGCAGAAATAAAGGCCCATAGTTACCCTTTTACAAATTATTGTGCAAAATTATATACCGAAGACTTAGGTATCCATACACAGAGTTAAGCAATATAGCACTCGTCTTATATCACTTTTATAAGTGTGTTGTTTTGAGAAAAAAAAGCTTTCGATTCTCTAATGATAAGAAAGCTTATACTTTCGGTTTAATAAAAAAAATATCATGTCTTATTTTCAGAGTATGTGATATGACTGAAAATGCTGCCATGACGTTCCCTGAAGAAGATTTAAATCTGGCCACCACAAGAGGAACACGTATGCGCGAAACAGTTGACAAATACTAGATGACTGAACAATAAGGATTCTACTGTGAAGTGTACTAGTGACTTGAATTATATTTTATAGCCAATATGATAATTTAACTATTCTGCGTATTTATATTTGAAATGCAGAATAAATTGAGTAAGCTTTAGTATGGTTATTCACATTGTTTTGCAGTCCGTTAATTAATCATAGTTTTCGCATGTAAATTATTGCGCACATAAAATTAAAATTAATTTAACTCCATGTGACATATGTATGAATATCCGCCCGTAAACTAAAATTCTGTCAGTAATTCAAATTCCGTCTGAATCTGAAATTCCGCACGTAATCTAAAATTCCGCCCAGAACCGGAATTCCGTCTCATTCTGAATTTCCGCCTTTAATCTGAAATTCCGCCCGTAACAAAAAATCAAACTAAATCTGTAAATCCGCCCGTAACATGAAATTCTGCCTGGAATTTGAATTCCGTCCCACCTCAATTACATATTTCGCCCCAAAAACCCGGGATCCGGCCGGGTTCCGCCTCTAACACTTATCATTATATTATTCAAACTACGCCTGGAAAATATCTCCACCCAGAACTTATAGTTAAATTACGTGTCAATTCCGGGCGAAAAATTTCGTACGGGAGTCAGTCTAATTAACTGGATTAACAATGAAAAACCTGCTATCTTAATAAAAACAACCTGTAAACCAACACCTTACTTGTGAAGTGTGAAGGTTAGCGTACCTGCAGCAGATATATAACATATCGTCCGTGCATTTTTGCAGAATGAAAGGATGCACTAAATTTTTAAAACGAATGATGAAATTTTTCTTTTTAATTTAGGGGATTGGTTACTTTTAATTAGGAACTCTTTAAAAAAAGTTGGCAGTATTATTCAGACATGGCATAACATTTTTTTGTTAAATAATTATAAACATACTACTTATCTTGCTGATTCTGCCATCTTGTTACAAATGTGACCTTGGCTGGTTTACGTGCGAATAACGTGTTTACTACCGATAAGGGACTGTCTGAATGACAATCTGTGTACCGATGAATGCATTCATATCGGGGAGTAAATTTCAATATTAATTAGGCCAGATATTTATGTCATATTTGGTATTTTGTGTTTTTATTATTGTATACAAACTATTGGGTGAAGTTAAAATGTCCGATACTATAATCATTAGACAGTGTTTTTGACTTAATAATATAAAATAATCAATTAATGATTAGCTAAATGTTGTTTTGTTTTCCCCATCATATAATCTATATGTAAAGAAATGAATATACATCATGTTTGATAATCGTTGTCTTACTTTACAGGTTACACAGCTGGAAATCTATACTCTGAAGTTGGAGCAGCTGACTATATATGCCTTACATCGCAGCCACTTTGGGGAGCCTACGACGACTCTCAACAGCCAATGTCCGCTAGGATATATGGAACAGAATACCAATTTCACGAGCAGAATTTCCCAAAGTTAGGTGTGGAGTTTTTCGGGAATGATTTGCACAATCATGATGCGCCGTGTGCTGTATGCCGTACATCGCGTGACACAACCGTCATGATTCCAGGAAGAAACCAGTGCTACCCGGGATGGACGAAAGAATACGCCGGCTATCTTGTATCAGGCGCATCGGGTCATCCCAACTTTAAATCGGGAACCAACTACGCATGTCTTGATTCCAACGCTCAAGTAGAAAATGGCGATTACCAAAACAACAACGGGAAACTGATGTACATGGTCGAGGCAGTATGTGGGTCTCTTCGCTGCCCGCCCTATGTACAGTATCGTGAAATCACGTGTGTTGTATGTAGCAAATAAATTTTGTATCACTAGTAAAGTGTTACTTAATTCTGAGCCGCTGAGCAATGTCTTCCAAACTTCTAAAAAAGAAATTATTTGGTCGTTTTGAATGCGCTTTGTAGAATGTTATAAATAACGTTCAGTGGCTCACATTGATAATTACACCTAGATATCCAGAATGTTCCTTGGTCAACGAAGTGTCTCAATCGATTCTTCCTTTCCGTTTAATGGTAGCTCGCCGAAACCTTTCGTAGGGCGTTTTGGTCGTACGCTTGTAACTCCGTTTGCGAGCAAACTAATATTTTGTGCCACAGTCGTAGGCCGAATTCCTCTATGCAGCATTGTTATACACATTGTTTCGAGGTAACAGCCAGCTTGAGAAGTCTACGACGACTCTAAACAGACATATTCGGAAAAGACCATACAACGCGCACAGGGCTAGGACACAATTCTAACGACGACATTTCTGAAATGACGTTACGTTTGCAAACAATCGTGCTGTCTTTTGAAAAAAATGTAACTAACTGTCAGTATATATCCCTTTTAGGTCTTCACTAAAAGGACAACACTGTTGTTTTTTTAAAGTGTAAGATCGCAATATATTCCACCCCGTGAACCTATTGTGGCTGTACACATGGTTTTGGTGGTTTGACTAGTAGGCTTATCACTGTTGGTTTCGTTGTATTAATGGTTGTTCCATTTGCTTGACATGTTGTTTATTCTTACATAATCAGTGCCTACATATATATATTTTACTGTATTTGATGATGAAAAACTTATCCCTCCGTTTTACAAAATTGAGCCAAAGTATTTAAATACGAGTAGCTGTCTGTGTTTAAATCATTCCTTTTCGAACTTCTAAAACCACTGACCCCAAATGCACAGAAAGTCAGGACAAAACAAAAAACAAGACGATCGACTTTTGCCCGGGTAGATTCATGTTTTAGTAAACTGGCATTGCATTGACCGTTCAAAAGCGGTAACCCCAAAATGTATCGGTATAAAGATTTCTTGTTTGTGATTTTATGTTCTATGTCTTTGACCAATGCCATTAAACCGGGCTTATGTTTAAACTTTTTGCTACTGAGCTTGCATCTGCAGCTTTTTGCATAAATATTAAGATGCGGGTTAGGTTTATTTATTTGTTTGTATTTGTGTATGTGGTGTTTATACGTCTGGCCATTGTCAATTGGGTTTATACTACAAGGCATGTCCCTGTAGGTTTCACTGTATTATTTGTACGACCAACGGACATGAATTAATACAAGATCTAATGAAATGTTAATACAACAGAGCGCTGGGAAACGCTTCCTGTAGTTTATATTTTGAACTACGTTTTGAATACTACGTAATTCTAATATGTTTTTGTTCAAGTTTTAAATACTGTAATCAATATCAAAAAATATGTACAATCTAATATCCATATCGTACAGGTATAAATAAGCCCGTGTAAGGTTTACGACAGTGACATATACAGGAACGTCAGGGTATTCGATATGTATTCTGCTTAGATCATTTTTAATCACTTGAAGTTCGTTTGCATGAATAGAAGCCTATTCGTTGCCCCGTTAGCACAGTGATAAGAGCATCGCTTGTACCAGGTTCAATCACCGCCATTGACGCGTTAAATTTGTGGTTCACCGTGTAATCAACTTAACCCTTAAAGAGAGGACCACGTTGTCGCCCATTATCATGCTACCATTTGATTGAAATCACTGAACTTTCTCTTTTAAGCACACACTTTTGAGATAACGCACATTGTAGAGACATATTAATAAGTAACGAGACAGGAGACACTCAAA